>NW_027277134.1:0-31427 GCF_030028105.1 Mobula birostris
CGAGGCAAGAGGTTTGGAGACAGTCTTGGGATCTTGAGGCTAGAGGCTTGGGGTCTTGGGGCTTGAGGCTTGGAGACAGGCTTGGGGTCTAGAGGCTAGAGGCTTGTAGACAGGCTTGGGATCTTGAGGCTCGGGCTTGGGGTCTCGAGGCAAGCGGCTTGGAGACAGGCTTGGGGTCTTGAGGCTGGGGCTTGGTGACAGGCTTGGGGTCTTGAGGCTTAAGGCTTGGGGTCTCGAGGCAAGCGGCTTGGAGTCAGGCTTGGGGTCTTGAGGCTGGGGCTTGGTGACAGGCTTGAGGTCTTGAGGCTTGAAGCTTGGAGACAGGTTTGGGGTCTTGAGGCTGAAGCTTGGAGACAGGCTTGGGGTCTTGAGGCTTGAAGCTTGGAGACAGGCTTGGGGTCCTGAGGCTAGAAGCTTGGAGTCTGGAGGCAAGAGTCTTTGAGACAGGCTTGGGGTCTTGAGGCTTGAAGCTTGGAGACAGGCTTGGGGTCCTGAGGCAAGAGGCTTGGAGACAGGCTTGGGATCTTGAGACTTGTGACTTGGAGACAGGCTTGGGGTCGTGAGTCTTGAGGCTTCTAGACAGGCTTGGGTTCTTGAGACTTGAGTTTGGAGACAGTCTTGCGGTCTTGGGGCTTGTAGCTTGGAGACAGGCTTGGGGTCTTGAGTCTTGAGGCTTGGGTCTTGAGGCTGGAGCTTGGAGACAGTCTTGGGGTCTTGAGGCTTGAAGCTTGAAGGGAAGCTTGGGGTCTAGAGGCTAGAGGCATGGAGGCAGGCTTGGGGTCTTGAGGCTAGAGGCATGGGGTCTCGAGGCAAGAGGTTTGGAGACAGGCTTGGGGTCTAGAGGCTGAGGCTTGGAGATAGGCTTGGGGTCTTGAGTCTTGAGTCTTGCAGACAGGCTTGGGGTCTTGAGGCTTGAAGCTTGGAGACAGGCTTGGGGTCTTGAGTCTTGAGACTTGGAGACAGGTTTGGGGTCTTGAGTCTTGAGGCTTGGAGACAGGCTTTGGGTCCTGAGGCTGGAGCTTGGAGACAGTCTTGGGGTCTTGAGGCTGGAGCTTGGAGATAGGCTTGGGGTCTTGATGCTGGAGCTTGGAGACAGGCTTGGGTTCTTGAGGCTATAGGCTGGGAGTCTAGAGGCAAGAGGCTTGGAGACAGGGTTGGGGTCTTGAGGCTAGAGGCTTGGAGACAGGCTTGGGTTCTGGAGGCTTGAGGCTTGGAGACAGGCTTGGTGTCTTGAGGCTATAGGGTTGGAGTCTCGAGGCAAGAGGCTTGGAGGCACGGTTGGGGTCTTGAGGCTGGAGCTTGGAGACAGGCTTGGGGTCTTGAGGCTAGAGGCTTGTGGTCCCGAGGCAAGCGGCTTGGAGACAGGCTTGGGGTCTTGAGGCTTGAAGCTTGGAGACAGGCTTGGGGTCTTGAGGCTGGAGCTTGGAGACAGTCTTGGGGTCTTGAGGCTTCAAGCTTGGAAACAGGCTTGGGATCTTGAGTCTAGAGGCTTGGAGACGGGCTTGGGGTCTTGAGGGTGGAGCTTGGAGACAATCTTGGGGTCTTGAGGCTTGAAGCTTGGAGATAGTCTTGGGGTCTTGAGGCTAGAAGGTTGGAGTCTCGAGGCAAGAGGCTTGGAGACAGGCTTGGGGTCTTGAGGCTGCAGGCTTGGAGACAGGCTTGGGGTCTAGGCGGTTGAGGCTTGGAGACAGGCTTGGGGTCCTGAGTCTTGAGGCTTGTATACAGGCTTGGGTTCTTGAGACTTGAGTTTGGAGACAGTTTTGGGGTCTTGAAGCTTGAAGCTTGGAGACAGTCTTGGGATCCTGAGGCAAGAGGCTTGGAGACAGGCTCGGGATCTTGAGGCTAGAGGCTTGGAGACAGGTTTGGGGTCTTGGGGCTTGAGGCTTGGAGACAGGCTTGGGGTCTTGAGGCTAGAGGCTTGGAGACAGGCTTGGGGTCTTGGGCTTGAGGCTTGTAGACAGGCTTCGGGTCTTGAGGCTAGAGGCTTGTGTTCTCGAGGCAAGTGGCTTGGAGACAGGCTTGGGGTCTTGAGGCTTGAAGCTTGGAGACAGGCTTGGGTCTTGAGGCTTGAAGCTTGGAGACAGGCTTGGGGTCCTGAGTCTTGAGGCTTGTATACAGGCTTGGGTTCTTGAGACTTGAGTTTGGTGACAGTCTTGGGGTCTTGAAGCTTGAAGCTTGGAGACAGTCTTGGGATCCTGAGGCAAGAGGCTTGGAGACAGGTTTGGGGTCTTGGGGCTTGAGGCTTGGAGACAGGCTTGGGGTCTTGAGGCTAGAGGCTTGGAGACAGGCTTGGGGTCTTGGGGCTTGAGGTTTGTAGACAGGCTTCGGGTCTTGATGCTAGAAGCTTGTGGTCTCGAGGCAAGTGGCTTGGAGACAGGCTTGGGGTCTTGAGGCTTGAAGCTTGGAGACAGGCTTGGGGTTTTGAAGCTTGAAGCTTGGAGACAGGCTTGGGGTCTTGAGGCTTGAAGCTTGGAGACAGGCTTGGGGTCTTGAGGCTGGAGCTTGGAGACAGGATTGGGGTCTTGGGTTTGAGGCTTGGAGACGGGCTTGGAATCTTGATGTTAGAGGCTTGCAGTCTTGAGGCAAGCGGCTTGGAGACAGGCTTGGTGTCTTGAGGCTTGAAGCTTGGAAACAGGCTTGGGATCTTGAGTCTTGAGGCTTGGAGACGGGCTTGGGGTCTTGAGGGTGGAGCTTGGAGACAATCTTGGGGTCTTGAGGCTTGAAGCTTGGACATAGTCTTGAGGTCTTGAGGCTAGAAGGTTGGAGTCTCGAGGCAAGAGGCTTGGAGACAGGCTTGGGGTCTTGAGGCTGGAGGCTTGGAGACAGGCTTGGGGTCTAGGGGGTTGAGGCTTGGAGACAGGCTTGGGGTCCTGAGTCTTGAGGCTTGTATACAGGCTTGGGTTCTTGAGACTTGAGTTTGGTGACAGTCTTGGGGTCTTGAAGCTTGAAGCTTGGAGACAGTCTTGGGATCCTGAGGCAAGAGGCTTGGAGACAGGCTCGGAATCTTGAGGCTAGAGGCTTGGAGACAGGTTTGGGGTCTTGGGGCTTTAGGCTTGGAGACAGGCTTGGGGTCTTGAGGCTAGAGGCTTGGAGACAGGCTTGGGGTCTTGGGGCTTGAGGTTTGTAGACAGGCTTCCGGTCTTGAGGCTAGAAGCTTGTGGTCTCGAGGCAAGTGGCTTGGAGACAGGCTTGGGGTCTTGAGGCTTGAAGCTTGGAGACAGGCTTGGGGTTTTGAGGTTTGAAGCTTGGAGACAGGCTTGGGGTCTTGAGGCTTGAAGCTTGGAGACAGGCTTGGGGTCTTGAGGCTGGAGCTTGGAGACAGGATTGGGGTCTTGGGTTTGAGGCTTGGAGACGGGCTTGGAATCTTGATGTTAGAGGCTTGCAGTCTTGAGGCAAGCGGCTTGGAGACAGGCTTGGTGTCTTGAGGCTTGAAGCTTGGAAACAGGCTTGGGATCTTGAGTCTTGAGGCTTGGAGACGGGCTTGGGGTCTTGAGGGTGGAGTTTGGAGACAATCTTGTGGTCTTGAGGCTTGAAGCTTGGAGACAGGCTTGGGGTCTTGAGGCTAGAAGGTTGGAGTCTCGAGGAAAGAGGCTTGGAGACACGGTTGGGGTCTTGAGGCTGGAGCTTGGAGACAGGCTTGGGGTCTTGAGGCTAGAGGCTTGTGGTCTCGAGGCAAGCGGCTTGGAGTCAGGCTTGGGGTCTTGAGGCTTGAAGCTTGGAGACAGGCTTGGGGTCTTGAGGCTGGAGCTTGGAGACAGTCTTGGGGTCTTGAGGCTTGAAGCTTGGAGACAGGCTTGGGATCTTGAGTCTTGAGGCTTGGAGACGGGCTTGGGGTCTTGAGGGTGGAGCTTGGAGACAATCTTGGGGACTTGAGGCTTGAAGCTTGGACATAGTCTTGGGGTCTTGAGGCTAGAAGGTTGGAGTCTCGAGGCAAGAGGCTTGGAGACAGGCTTGGGGTCTTGAGGCTGGAGGCTTGGAGACAGGCTTGGGGTCTAGGGGTTGAGGCTTGGAGACAGGCTTGGGGTCCTGAGTCTTGAGGCTTGTATACAGGCTTGGGTTCTTGAGACTTGAGTTTGGTGACAGTCTTGGGGTCTTGAAGCTTGAAGCTTGGAGACCGTCTTGGGATCCTGAGGCAAGAGGCTTGGAGACAGGTTTGGGGTCTTGGGGCTTGAGGCTTGGAGACAGGCTTGGGGTCTTGAGGCTAGAGGCTTGGAGACAGGCTTGGGGTCTTGGGGCTTGAGGTTTGTAGACAGGCTTCGGGTCTTGAGGCTAGACGCTTGTGGTCTCGAGGCAAGTGGCTTGGAGACAGGCTTGGGGTCTTGAGGCTTGAAGCTTGGAGACAGGCTTGGGGTCTTGAGGCTTGAAGCTTGGAGACAGGCTTGGGGTCTTGAGGCTTGAAGCTTGGAGACAGGCTTGGGGTCTTGAGGCTGGAGCTTGGAGACAGGATTGGGGTCTTGGGTTTGAGGCTTGGAGGCGGGCTTGGAATCTTGATGTTAGAGGCTTGCAGTCTTGAGGCAAGCGGCTTGGAGACAGGCTTGGTGTCTTGAGGCTTGAAGCTTGGAGACAGGCTTGGGGTCTTGAGGCTGGAGCTTGGAGACAGGATTGCGGTCTTGGGTTTGAGGCTTGGAGACGGGCTTGGGATCTTGATGTTAGAGGCTTGCAGTCTTGAGGCAAGCGGCTTGGAGACAGGCTTGGGGTCTTGAGGCTAGAAGGTTGGAGTCTCGAGGAAAGAGGCTTGGAGACACGGTTGGGGTCTTGAGGCTGGAGCTTGGAGACAGGCTTGGGGTCTTGAGGCTAGAGGCTTGTGGTCTCGAGGCAAGCGGCTTGGAGACAGGCTTGGGGTCTTGAGGCTTGAAGCTTGGAGACAGGCTTGGGGTCTTGAGGCTGGAGCTTGGAGACAGTCTTGGGGTCTTGAGGCTTGAAGCTTGGAGACAGTCTTGGGGTCTTGAGGCTTGAAGCTTGGAGACAGGCTTGGGGTCTTGAGGCTAGAAGGTTGGAGTCTCGAGGCAAGAGGATTGGAGACAGGCTTGGGGTCTTGGGGCTTGAGGCTTGGAGACAGTCTTGGGGTCTTGAGGCTTGAAGCTTGAAGGGAAGCTTGGGGTCTAGAGGCTAGAGGCATGGAGGCAGGCTTGGGGTCTTGAGGCTAGAGGCATGGGGTCTCGAGGCAAGAGGTTTGGAGACAGGCTTGGGGTCTAGAGGCTGAGGCTTGGAGATAGGCTTGGGGTCTTGAGTCTTGAGTCTTGCAGACAGGCTTGGGGTCTTGAGGCTTGAAGCTTGGAGACAGGCTTGGGGTCTTGAGTCTTGAGACTTGGAGACAGGTTTGGGGTCTTGAGTCTTGAGGCTTGGAGACAGGCTTTGGGTCCTGAGGCTGGAGCTTGGAGACAGTCTTGGGGTCTTGAGGCTGGAGCTTGGAGATAGGCTTGGGGTCTTGATGCTGGAGCTTGGAGACAGGCTTGGGTTCTTGAGGCTATAGGCTGGGAGTCTAGAGGCAAGAGGCTTGGAGACAGGGTTGGGGTCTTGAGGCTAGAGGCTTGGAGACAGGCTTGGGTTCTGGAGGCTTGAGGCTTGGAGACAGGCTTGGTGTCTTGAGGCTATAGGGTTGGAGTCTCGAGGCAAGAGGCTTGGAGGCACGGTTGGGGTCTTGAGGCTGGAGCTTGGAGACAGGCTTGGGGTCTTGAGGCTAGAGGCTTGTGGTCCCGAGGCAAGCGGCTTGGAGACAGGCTTGGGGTCTTGAGGCTTGAAGCTTGGAGACAGGTTTGGGGTCTTGGGGCTTGAGGCTTGGAGACAGGCTTGGGGTCTTGAGGCTAGAGGCTTGGAGACAGGCTTGGGGTCTTGGGGCTTGAGGCTTGTAGACAGGCTTCGGGTCTTGAGGCTAGAGGCTTGTGTTCTCGAGGCAAGTGGCTTGGAGACAGGCTTGGGGTCTTGAGGCTTGAAGCTTGGAGACAGGCTTGGGGTCTTGAGGCTTGAAGCTTGGAGACAGGCTTGGGGTCCTGAGTCTTGAGGCTTGTATACAGGCTTGGGTTCTTGAGACTTGAGTTTGGTGACAGTCTTGGGGTCTTGAAGCTTGAAGCTTGGAGACAGTCTTGGGATCCTGAGGCAAGAGGCTTGGAGACAGGTTTGGGGTCTTGGGGCTTGAGGCTTGGAGACAGGCTTGGGGTCTTGAGGCTAGAGGCTTGGAGACAGGCTTGGGGTCTTGGGGCTTGAGGTTTGTAGACAGGCTTCGGGTCTTGATGCTAGAAGCTTGTGGTCTCGAGGCAAGTGGCTTGGAGACAGGCTTGGGGTCTTGAGGCTTGAAGCTTGGAGACAGGCTTGGGGTTTTGAAGCTTGAAGCTTGGAGACAGGCTTGGGGTCTTGAGGCTTGAAGCTTGGAGACAGGCTTGGGGTCTTGAGGCTGGAGCTTGGAGACAGGATTGGGGTCTTGGGTTTGAGGCTTGGAGACGGGCTTGGAATCTTGATGTTAGAGGCTTGCAGTCTTGAGGCAAGCGGCTTGGAGACAGGCTTGGTGTCTTGAGGCTTGAAGCTTGGAAACAGGCTTGGGATCTTGAGTCTTGAGGCTTGGAGACGGGCTTGGGGTCTTGAGGGTGGAGCTTGGAGACAATCTTGGGGTCTTGAGGCTTGAAGCTTGGACATAGTCTTGAGGTCTTGAGGCTAGAAGGTTGGAGTCTCGAGGCAAGAGGCTTGGAGACAGGCTTGGGGTCTTGAGGCTGGAGGCTTGGAGACAGGCTTGGGGTCTAGGGGGTTGAGGCTTGGAGACAGGCTTGGGGTCCTGAGTCTTGAGGCTTGTATACAGGCTTGGGTTCTTGAGACTTGAGTTTGGTGACAGTCTTGGGGTCTTGAAGCTTGAAGCTTGGAGACAGTCTTGGGATCCTGAGGCAAGAGGCTTGGAGACAGGCTCGGAATCTTGAGGCTAGAGGCTTGGAGACAGGTTTGGGGTCTTGGGGCTTTAGGCTTGGAGACAGGCTTGGGGTCTTGAGGCTAGAGGCTTGGAGACAGGCTTGGGGTCTTGGGGCTTGAGGTTTGTAGACAGGCTTCCGGTCTTGAGGCTAGAAGCTTGTGGTCTCGAGGCAAGTGGCTTGGAGACAGGCTTGGGGTCTTGAGGCTTGAAGCTTGGAGACAGGCTTGGGGTTTTGAGGTTTGAAGCTTGGAGACAGGCTTGGGGTCTTGAGGCTTGAAGCTTGGAGACAGGCTTGGGGTCTTGAGGCTGGAGCTTGGAGACAGGATTGGGGTCTTGGGTTTGAGGCTTGGAGACGGGCTTGGAATCTTGATGTTAGAGGCTTGCAGTCTTGAGGCAAGCGGCTTGGAGACAGGCTTGGTGTCTTGAGGCTTGAAGCTTGGAAACAGGCTTGGGATCTTGAGTCTTGAGGCTTGGAGACGGGCTTGGGGTCTTGAGGGTGGAGCTTGGAGACAATCTTGTGGTCTTGAGGCTTGAAGCTTGGAGACAGGCTTGGGGTCTTGAGGCTAGAAGGTTGGAGTCTCGAGGAAAGAGGCTTGGAGACACGGTTGGGGTCTTGAGGCTGGAGCTTGGAGACAGGCTTGGGGTCTTGAGGCTAGAGGCTTGTGGTCTCGAGGCAAGCGGCTTGGAGACAGGCTTGGGGTCTTGAGGCTTGAAGCTTGGAGACAGGCTTGGGGTCTTGAGGCTGGAGCTTGGAGACAGTCTTGGGGTCTTGAGGCTTGAAGCTTGGAGACAGGCTTGGGATCTTGAGTCTTGAGGCTTGGAGACGGGCTTGGGGTCTTGAGGGTGGAGCTTGGAGACAATCTTGGGGACTTGAGGCTTGAAGCTTGGACATAGTCTTGGGGTCTTGAGGCTAGAAGGTTGGAGTCTCGAGGCAAGAGGCTTGGAGACAGGCTTGGGGTCTTGAGGCTGGAGGCTTGGAGACAGGCTTGGGGTCTAGGGGGTTGAGGCTTGGAGACAGGCTTGGGGTCCTGAGTCTTGAGGCTTGTATACAGGCTTGGGTTCTTGAGACTTGAGTTTGGTGACAGTCTTGGGGTCTTGAAGCTTGAAGCTTGGAGACCGTCTTGGGATCCTGAGGCAAGAGGCTTGGAGACAGGTTTGGGGTCTTGGGGCTTGAGGCTTGGAGACAGGCTTGGGGTCTTGAGGCTAGAGGCTTGGAGACAGGCTTGGGGTCTTGGGGCTTGAGGTTTGTAGACAGGCTTCGGGTCTTGAGGCTAGACGCTTGTGGTCTCGAGGCAAGTGGCTTGGAGACAGGCTTGGGGTCTTGAGGCTTGAAGCTTGGAGACAGGCTTGGGGTCTTGAGGCTGGAGCTTGGAGACAGTCTTGGGGTCTTGAGGCTTGAAGCTTGAAGGGAAGCTTGGGGTCTAGAGGCTAGAGGCATGGAGGCAGGCTTGGGGTCTTGAGGCTAGAGGCATGGGGTCTCGAGGCAAGAGGTTTGGAGACAGGCTTGGGGTCTAGAGGCTGAGGCTTGGAGATAGGCTTGGGGTCTTGAGTCTTGAGTCTTGCAGACAGGCATGGGGTCTTGAGGCTTGAAGCTTGGAGACAGGCTTGGGGTCTTGAGTCTTGAGACTTGGAGACAGGTTTGGGGTCCTGAGTCTTGAGGCTTGGAGACAGGCTTTGGGTCCTGAGGCTGGAGCTTGGAGACAGTCTTGGGGTCTTGAGGCTGGAGCTTGGAGATAGGCTTGGGGTCTTGATGCTGGAGCTTGGAGACAGGCTTGGGTTCTTGAGGCTATAGGCTGGGAGTCTAGAGGCAAGAGGCTTGGAGACAGGGTTGGGGTCTTGAGGCTAGAGGCTTGGAGACAGGCTTGGGTTCTGGAGGCTTGAGGCTTGGAGACAGGCTTGGTGTCTTGAGGCTATAGGGTTGGAGTCTCGAGGCAAGAGGCTTGGAGGCACGGTTGGGGCCTTGAGGCTGGAGCTTGGAGACAGGCTTGGGGTCTTGAGGCTAGAGGCTTGTGGTCCCGAGGCAAGCGGCTTGGAGACAGGCTTGGGGTCTTGAGGCTTGAAGCTTGGAGACAGGCTTGGGGTCTTGAGGCTGGAGCTTGGAGACAGTCTTGGGGTCTTGAGGCTTGAAGCTTGGAAACAGGCTTGGGATCTTGAGTCTAGAGGCTTGGAGACGGGCTTGGGGTCTTGAGGGTGGAGCTTGGAGACAATCTTGGGGTCTTGAGGCTTGAAGCTTGGAGATAGTCTTGGGGTCTTGAGGCTAGAAGGTTGGAGTCTCGAGGCAAGAGGCTTGTAGACAGGCTTGGGGTTTTGAGGCTAGAGGCTTGGAGACAGGCTTGGAGTCTTGAGGCTAGAGGCTTGGGGTCTCGAGGCAAGCAGCTTGGAGACAGGCTTGGGTCTTGAGGGTAGAGGCTTGGGGTCTCGAGGCAAGCGGCTTGGAGACAGGCTTGGGGTCTTGAGGCTGGATCTTGGTGACAGGCTTGGGGTCTTGAGGCTTGAAGCTTGGAGACAGGGTTGGGGTCTTGAGTCTTGAAGCTTGGAAGCAGGCTTGGGATCTTGAGGCTATAAACTTGGTGTCTCGAGGCAAGAGGTTTGGAGACAGTCTTGGGATCTTGAGGCTAGAGGCTTGGGGTCTTGAGGCTTGAGGCTTGGAGACAGGCTTGGGGTCTAGAGGCTAGAGGCTTGTAGACAGGCTTGGGATCTTGAGGCTCGGGGCTTGGGGTCTCGAGGCAAGCGGCTTGGAGACAGGCTTGGGGTCTTGAGGCTGGGGCTTGGTGACAGGCTTGGGGTCTTGAGGCTTGAAGCTTGGAGACAGGTTTGGGGTCTTGAGGCTGAAGCTTGGAGACAGGCTTGGGGTCTTGAGGCTGAAGCTTGGAGACAGGCTTGGGGTCTTGAGGCTTGAAGCTTGGAGACAGGCTTGGGGTCTTGAGGCTAGAAGCTTGGAGTCTGGAGGCAAGAGTCTTTGAGACAGGCTTGGGGTCTTGAGGCTAGAGGCTTGGAGACAGGCTTGGGGTCTTGAGGCTTGAAGCTTGGAGACAGGCTTGGGGTCCTGAGGCAAGAGGCTTGGAGACAGGCTTGGGATCTTGAGACTTGAGACTTGGAGACAGGCTTGGGGTCATGAGTCTTGAGGCTTGTAGACAGGCTTGGGTTCTTGAGACTTGAGTTTGGAGACAGTCTTGCGATCTTGGGGCTTGTAGCTTGGAGACAGGCTTGGGGTCTTGAGTCTTGAGGCTTGGGTCTTGAGGCTGGAGCTTGTAGACAGTCTTGGGGTCTTGAGGCTTGAAGCTTGAAGGGAGGCTTGCGGTCTAGAGGCTAGAGGCATGGAGGCAGACTTGGGGTCTGAGGCTAGAGGCATGGGGTCTCGAGGCAAGAGGTTTGGAGACAGGCTTGGGTCTAGAGGCTGAGGCTTGGAGATAGGCTTGGGGTCTTGAGTCTTGAGTCTTGCAGACAGGGTTGGGGTCTTGAGGCTTGAAGCTTGGAGACAGGCTTGGGGTCTTGAGTCTTGAGACTTGGAGACAGGTTTGGGGTCTTGAGTCTTGAGGCTTGGAGACAGGCTTTGGGTCCTGAGGCTGGAGCTTGGAGACAGTCTTGGGGTCTTGAAGCTGGAGCTTGGAGATATGCTTGGGGTCTTGATGCTGGAGCTTGGAGACAGGCTTGTGGTCTTGAGGCTATAGGCTTGGAGTCTAGAGGCAAGAGGCTTGGAGACAAGGTTGGGGTCTTGAGGCTAGAGGCTTGGAGACAGGCTTGGGTTCTGGAGGCTTGAGGCTTGGAGACAGGCTTGGGGTCTTGAGGCTATAGGGTTGGAGTCTCGAGGCAAGAGGCTAGGAGACAGGGTTGGGGTCTTGAGGCTGGAGCTTGGAGACAGGCTTGGGGTCTTGAGGCTAGAGGCTTGTGGTCACGAGGGAAGCGGCTTGGCGACAGGCTTGGGGTCTTGAGGCTTGAAGCTTGGAGACAGGCTTGGGATCTTGAGTCTTGAGGCTTGGAGACAGGCTTGGGGTCTAGGGGGTTGAGGCTTGGAGACAGGCTTGGGGTCCTGAGTCTTGAGGCTTGTATACAGGCTTGGGTTCTTGAGACTTGAGTTTGGAGACAGTCTTGGGGTCTTGAAGCTTGAAGCTTGGAGACAGTCTTGGGATCCTGAGGCAAGAGGCTTGGAGACAGGCTTGGGATCTTGAGGCTAGAGGCTTGGAGACAGGTTTGGGGTCTTGGGGCTTGAGGCTTGGAGACAGGCTTGGGGTCTTGAGGCTAGAGGTTTGGAGACAGGCTTGGGGTCTTGGGGCTTGAGGTTTGTAGACAGGCTTTGGGTCTTGAGGCTAGAGGCTTGTGGTCTCGAGGCAAGAGGCTTGTAGACAGGCTTGGGGTCTTGAGGCTTGAAGCTTGGAGACAGGCTTGGAGTCCTGAGGCAAGAGGCTTGGAGACAGACTTGGGGTCTTGAGGCTAGAGGCATGGGGTCTCGAGGCAAGAGGTTTGGAGACAGGCTTGGGGTCTAGAGGCTGAGGCTTGGAGATAGGCTTGGGGTCTTGAGTCTTGAGTCTTGCAGACAGGGTTGGGGTCTTGAGGCTTGAAGCTTGGAGACAGGCTTGGGGTCTTGAGTCTTGAGACTTGGAGACAGGTTTGGGGTCTTGAGTCTTGAGGCTTGGAGACAGGCTTTGGGTCCTGAGGCTGGAGCTTGGAGACAGTCTTGGGGTCTTGAAGCTGGAGCTTGGAGATATGCTTGGGGTCTTGATGCTGGAGCTTGGAGACAGGCTTGTGGTCTTGAGGCTATAGGCTTGGAGTCTAGAGGCAAGAGGCTTGGAGACAAGGTTGGGGTCTTGAGGCTAGAGGCTTGGAGACAGGCTTGGGTTCTGGAGGCTTGAGGCTTGGAGACAGGCTTGGGGTCTTGAGGCTATAGGGTTGGAGTCTCGAGGCAAGAGGCTAGGAGACAGGGTTGGGGTCTTGAGGCTGGAGCTTGGAGACAGGCTTGGGGTCTTGAGGCTAGAGGCTTGTGGTCACGAGGGAAGCGGCTTGGCGACAGGCTTGGGGTCTTGAGGCTTGAAGCTTGGAGACAGGCTTGGGATCTTGAGTCTTGAGGCTTGGAGACAGGCTTGGGGTCTAGGGGGTTGAGGCTTGGAGACAGGCTTGGGGTCCTGAGTCTTGAGGCTTGTATACAGGCTTGGGTTCTTGAGACTTGAGTTTGGAGACAGTCTTGGGGTCTTGAAGCTTGAAGCTTGGAGACAGTCTTGGGATCCTGAGGCAAGAGGCTTGGAGACAGGCTTGGGATCTTGAGGCTAGAGGCTTGGAGACAGGTTTGGGGTCTTGGGGCTTGAGGCTTGGAGACAGGCTTGGGGTCTTGAGGCTAGAGGTTTGGAGACAGGCTTGGGGTCTTGGGGCTTGAGGTTTGTAGACAGGCTTTGGGTCTTGAGGCTAGAGGCTTGTGGTCTCGAGGCAAGAGGCTTGTAGACAGGCTTGGGGTTTTGAGGCTAGAGGCTTGGAGACAGGCTTGGAGTCTTGAGGCTAGAGGCTTGGGGTCTCGAGGCAAGCAGCTTGGAGACAGGCTTGGGGTCTTGAGGGTAGAGGCTTGGGGTCTCGAGGCAAGCGGCTTGGAGACAGGCTTGGGGTCTTGAGGCTGGATCTTGGTGACAGGCTTGGGGTCTTGAGGCTTGAAGCTTGGAGACAGGGTTGGGGTCTTGAGTCTTGAAGCTTGGAAGCAGGCTTGGGATCTTGAGGCTATAAACTTGGTGTCTCGAGGCAAGAGGTTTGGAGACAGTCTTGGGATCTTGAGGCTAGAGGCTTGGGGTCTTGAGGCTTGAGGCTTGGAGACAGGCTTGGGGTCTAGAGGCTAGAGGCTTGTAGACAGGCTTGGGATCTTGAGGCTCGGGGCTTGGGGTCTCGAGGCAAGCGGCTTGGAGACAGGCTTGGGGTCTTGAGGCTGGGGCTTGGTGACAGGCTTGGGGTCTTGAGGCTTGAAGCTTGGAGACAGGTTTGGGGTCTTGAGGCTGAAGCTTGGAGACAGGCTTGGGGTCTTGAGGCTGAAGCTTGGAGACAGGCTTGGGGTCTTGAGGCTTGAAGCTTGGAGACAGGCTTGGGGTCTTGAGGCTAGAAGCTTGGAGTCTGGAGGCAAGAGTCTTTGAGACAGGCTTGGGGTCTTGAGGCTAGAGGCTTGGAGACAGGCTTGGGGTCTTGAGGCTTGAAGCTTGGAGACAGGCTTGGGGTCCTGAGGCAAGAGGCTTGGAGACAGGCTTGGGATCTTGAGACTTGAGACTTGGAGACAGGCTTGGGGTCATGAGTCTTGAGGCTTGTAGACAGGCTTGGGTTCTTGAGACTTGAGTTTGGAGACAGTCTTGCGATCTTGGGGCTTGTAGCTTGGAGACAGGCTTGGGGTCTTGAGTCTTGAGGCTTGGGTCTTGAGGCTGGAGCTTGTAGACAGTCTTGGGGTCTTGAGGCTTGAAGCTTGAAGGGAGGCTTGCGGTCTAGAGGCTAGAGGCATGGAGGCAGACTTGGGGTCTTGAGGCTAGAGGCATGGGGTCTCGAGGCAAGAGGTTTGGAGACAGGCTTGGGGTCTAGAGGCTGAGGCTTGGAGATAGGCTTGGGGTCTTGAGTCTTGAGTCTTGCAGACAGGGTTGGGGTCTTGAGGCTTGAAGCTTGGAGACAGGCTTGGGGTCTTGAGTCTTGAGACTTGGAGACAGGTTTGGGGTCTTGAGTCTTGAGGCTTGGAGACAGGCTTTGGGTCCTGAGGCTGGAGCTTGGAGACAGTCTTGGGGTCTTGAGGCTGGAGCTTGGAGATATGCTTGGGGTCTTGATGCTGGAGCTTGGAGACAGGCTTGTGGTCTTGAGGCTATAGGCTTGGAGTCTAGAGGCAAGAGGCTTGGAGACAAGGTTGGGGTCTTGAGGCTAGAGGCTTGGAGACAGGCTTGGGTTCTGGAGGCTTGAGGCTTGGAGACAGGCTTGGGGTCTTGAGGCTATAGGGTTGGAGTCTCGAGGCAAGAGGCTAGGAGACAGGGTTGGGGTCTTGAGGCTGGAGCTTGGAGACAGGCTTGGGGTCTTGAGGCTAGAGGCTTGTGGTCACGAGGGAAGCGGCTTGGCGACAGGCTTGGGGTCTTGAGGCTTGAAGCTTGGAGACAGGCTTGGGATCTTGAGTCTTGAGGCTTGGAGACAGGCTTGGGGTCTAGGGGGTTGAGGCTTGGAGACAGGCTTGGGGTCCTGAGTCTTGAGGCTTGTATACAGGCTTGGGTTCTTGAGACTTGAGTTTGGAGACAGTCTTGGGGTCTTGAAGCTTGAAGCTTGGAGACAGTCTTGGGATCCTGAGGCAAGAGGCTTGGAGACAGGCTTGGGATCTTGAGGCTAGAGGCTTGGAGACAGGTTTGGGGTCTTGGGGCTTGAGGCTTGGAGACAGGCTTGGGGTCTTGAGGCTAGAGGTTTGGAGACAGGCTTGGGGTCTTGGGGCTTGAGGTTTGTAGACAGGCTTTGGGTCTTGAGGCTAGAGGCTTGTGGTCTCGAGGCAAGTGGCTTGGAGACAGGCTTGGGGTCTTGAGGCTTGAAGCTTGGAGACAGGCTTGGGGTCTTGAGGCTTGAAGCTTGGAGACAGGCTTGGGGTCTTGAGGCTGGAGCTTGGAGACAGGATTGGGGTCTTGGGTTTGAGGCTTGGAGACGGGCTTGGGATCTTGATGTTAGAGGCTTGCAGTCTTGAGGCAAGCGGCTTGGAGACAGGCTTGGGGTCTTGCAGCTGGAGGCTTGGAGACAGGCTTGGGGTCTAGGGGGTTGAGGCTTGGAGACAGGCTTGGGGTCCTAAGTCTTGAGGCTTGTAGACAGGCTTGGGTTCTTGAGACTTGAGTTTGGAGACAGTCTTGGGGTCTTGAAGCTTGAAGCTTGGAGACAGGCTTGGGGTCCTGAGGCAAGAGGCTTGGAGACAGGCTTGGGATCTTGAGGCTAGAGGCTTGGAGACAGGCTTGGGGTCTTGGGGCTTGAGGCTTGGAGACAGGCTTGGGATCTTGAGGCTGGAGGCTTGGAGACAGGCTTGGGGTCTTGAGTCTTGAGGCTTGTAGACAGGCTTGGGGTTTTGAGGCTAGAGGCTTGGAGACAGGCTTGGGGTCTTGAGGCTAGAGGCTTGGGGTCTCGAGGCAAGCAGCTTGGAGACAGGCTTGGGGTCTTGAGGGTAGAGGCTTGGGGTCTCGAGGCAAGCGGCTTGGAGACAGGCTTGGGGTCTTGAGGCTGGATCTTGGTGACAGGCTTGGGGTCTTGAGGCTTTAGGCTTGGGGTCTTGAGGCTTGAAGCTTGGAGACAGGCTTGGGGTCTTGAGTCTTGAAGCTTGGAAGCAGGCTTGGGATCTTGAGGCTATAAACTTGGGGTCTCGAGGCAAGAGGTTTGGAGACAGTCTTGGGATCTTGAGGCTAGAGGCTTGGGGTCTTGGGGCTTGAGGCTTGGAGACAGGCTTGGGGTCTAGAGGCTAGAGGCTTGTAGACAGGCTTGGGATCTTGAGGCTCGGGGCTTGGGGTCTCGAGGCAAGCGGCTTGGAGACAGGCTTGGGGTCTTGAGGCTGGGGCTTGGTGACAGGCTTGGGGTCTTGAGGCTTAAGGCTTGGGGTCTCGAGGCAAGCGGCTTGGAGTCAGGCTTGGGGTCTTGAGGCTGGGGCTTGGTGACAGGCTTGAGGTCTTGAGGCTTGAAGCTTGGAGACAGGTTTGGGGTCTTGAGGCTGAAGCTTGGAGACAGGCTTGGGGTCTTGAGGCTTGAAGCTTGGAGACAGGCTTGGGGTCCTGAGGCTAGAAGCTTGGAGTCTGGAGGCAAGAGTCTTTGAGACAGGCTTGGGGTCTTGAGGCTTGAAGCTTGGAGACAGGCTTGGGGTCCTGAGGCAAGAGGCTTGGAGACAGGCTTGGGATCTTGAGACTTGTGACTTGGAGACAGGCTTGGGGTCGTGAGTCTTGAGGCTTCTAGACAGGCTTGGGTTCTTGAGACTTGAGTTTGGAGACAGTCTTGCGGTCTTGGGGCTTGTAGCTTGGAGACAGGCTTGGGGTCTTGAGTCTTGAGGCTTGGGTCTTGAGGCTGGAGCTTGGAGACAGTCTTGGGGTCTTGAGGCTTGAAGCTTGAAGGGAAGCTTGGGGTCTAGAGGCTAGAGGCATGGAGGCAGGCTTGGGGTCTTGAGGCTAGAGGCATGGGGTCTCGAGGCAAGAGGTTTGGAGACAGGCTTGGGGTCTAGAGGCTGAGGCTTGGAAATAGGCTTGGGGTCTTGAGTCTTGAGTCTTGCAGACAGGCTTGGGGTCTTGAGGCTTGAAGCTTGGAGACAGGCTTGGGGTCTTGAGTCTTGAGACTTGGAGACAGGTTTGGGGTCTTGAGTCTTGAGGCTTGGAGACAGGCTTTGGGTCCTGAGGCTGGAGCTTGGAGACAGTCTTGGGGTCTTGAGGCTGGAGCTTGGAGATAGGCTTGGGGTCTTGATGCTGGAGCTTGGAGACAGGCTTGGGTTCTTGAGGCTATAGTCTGGGAGTCTAGAGGCAAGAGGCTTGGAGACAGGGTTGGGGTCTTGAGGCTAGAGGCTTGGAGACAGGCTTGGGTTCTGGAGGCTTGAGGCTTGGAGACAGGCTTGGTGTCTTGAGGCTATAGGGTTGGAGTCTCGAGGCAAGAGGCTTGGAGGCACGGTTGGGGTCTTGAGGCTGGAGCTTGGAGACAGGCTTGGGGTCTTGAGGCTAGAGGCTTGTGGTCCCGAGGCAAGCGGCTTGGAGACAGGCTTGGGGTCTTGAGGCTTGAAGCTTGGAGACAGGCTTGGGGTCTTGAGGCTGGAGCTTGGAGACAGTCTTGGGGTCTTGAGGCTTCAAGCTTGGAAACAGGCTTGGGATCTTGAGTCTAGAGGCTTGGAGACGGGCTTGGGGTCTTGAGGGTGGAGCTTGGAGACAATCTTGGGGTCTTGAGGCTTGAAGCTTGGAGATAGTCTTGGGGTCTTGAGGCTAGAAGGTTGGAGTCTCGAGGCAAGAGGCTTGGAGACAGGCTTGGGGTCTTGAGGCTGCAGGCTTGGAGACAGGCTTGGGGTCTAGGCGGTTGAGGCTTGGAGACAGGCTTGGGGTCCTGAGTCTTGAGGCTTGTATACAGGCTTGGGTTCTTGAGACTTGAGTTTGGAGACAGTTTTGGGGTCTTGAAGCTTGAAGCTTGGAGACAGTCTTGGGATCCTGAGGCAAGAGGCTTGGAGACAGGCTCGGGATCTTGAGGCTAGAGGCTTGGAGACAGGTTTGGGGTCTTGGGGCTTGAGGCTTGGAGACAGGCTTGGGGTCTTGAGGCTAGAGGCTTGGAGACAGGCTTGGGGTCTTGGGGCTTGAGGCTTGTAGACAGGCTTCGGGTCTTGAGGCTAGAGGCTTGTGTTCTCGAGGCAAGTGGCTTGGAGACAGGCTTGGGGTCTTGAGGCTTGAAGCTTGGAGACAGGCTTGGGGTCTTGAGGCTTGAAGCTTGGAGACAGGCTTGGGGTCCTGAGTCTTGAGGCTTGTATACAGGCTTGGGTTCTTGAGACTTGAGTTTGGTGACAGTCTTGGGGTCTTGAAGCTTGAAGCTTGGAGACAGTCTTGGGATCCTGAGGCAAGAGGCTTGGAGACAGGTTTGGGGTCTTGGGGCTTGAGGCTTGGAGACAGGCTTGGGGTCTTGAGGCTAGAGGCTTGGAGACAGGCTTGGGGTCTTGGGGCTTGAGGTTTGTAGACAGGCTTCGGGTCTTGATGCTAGAAGCTTGTGGTCTCGAGGCAAGTGGCTTGGAGACAGGCTTGGGGTCTTGAGGCTTGAAGCTTGGAGACAGGCTTGGGGTTTTGAAGCTTGAAGCTTGGAGACAGGCTTGGGGTCTTGAGGCTTGAAGCTTGGAGACAGGCTTGGGGTCTTGAGGCTGGAGCTTGGAGACAGGATTGGGGTCTTGGGTTTGAGGCTTGGAGACGGGCTTGGAATCTTGATGTTAGAGGCTTGCAGTCTTGAGGCAAGCGGCTTGGAGACAGGCTTGGTGTCTTGAGGCTTGAAGCTTGGAAACAGGCTTGGGATCTTGAGTCTTGAGGCTTGGAGACGGGCTTGGGGTCTTGAGGGTGGAGCTTGGAGACAATCTTGGGGTCTTGAGGCTTGAAGCTTGGACATAGTCTTGAGGTCTTGAGGCTAGAAGGTTGGAGTCTCGAGGCAAGAGGCTTGGAGACAGGCTTGGGGTCTTGAGGCTGGAGGCTTGGAGACAGGCTTGGGGTCTAGGGGGTTGAGGCTTGGAGACAGGCTTGGGGTCCTGAGTCTTGAGGCTTGTATACAGGCTTGGGTTCTTGAGACTTGAGTTTGGTGACAGTCTTGGGGTCTTGAAGCTTGAAGCTTGGAGACAGTCTTGGGATCCTGAGGCAAGAGGCTTGGAGACAGGCTCGGAATCTTGAGGCTAGAGGCTTGGAGACAGGTTTGGGGTCTTGGGGCTTTAGGCTTGGAGACAGGCTTGGGGTCTTGAGGCTAGAGGCTTGGAGACAGGCTTGGGGTCTTGGGGCTTGAGGTTTGTAGACAGGCTTCCGGTCTTGAGGCTAGAAGCTTGTGGTCTCGAGGCAAGTGGCTTGGAGACAGGCTTGGGGTCTTGAGGCTTGAAGCTTGGAGACAGGCTTGGGGTTTTGAGGTTTGAAGCTTGGAGACAGGCTTGGGGTCTTGAGGCTTGAAGCTTGGAGACAGGCTTGGGGTCTTGAGGCTGGAGCTTGGAGACAGGATTGGGGTCTTGGGTTTGAGGCTTGGAGACGGGCTTGGAATCTTGATGTTAGAGGCTTGCAGTCTTGAGGCAAGCGGCTTGGAGACAGGCTTGGTGTCTTGAGGCTTGAAGCTTGGAAACAGGCTTGGGATCTTGAGTCTTGAGGCTTGGAGACGGGCTTGGGGTCTTGAGGGTGGAGCTTGGAGACAATCTTGTGGTCTTGAGGCTTGAAGCTTGGAGACAGGCTTGGGGTCTTGAGGCTAGAAGGTTGGAGTCTCGAGGAAAGAGGCTTGGAGACACGGTTGGGGTCTTGAGGCTGGAGCTTGGAGACAGGCTTGGGGTCTTGAGGCTAGAGGCTTGTGGTCTCGAGGCAAGCGGCTTGGAGTCAGGCTTGGGGTCTTGAGGCTTGAAGCTTGGAGACAGGCTTGGGGTCTTGAGGCTGGAGCTTGGAGACAGTCTTGGGGTCTTGAGGCTTGAAGCTTGGAGACAGGCTTGGGATCTTGAGTCTTGAGGCTTGGAGACGGGCTTGGGGTCTTGAGGGTGGAGCTTGGAGACAATCTTGGGGACTTGAGGCTTGAAGCTTGGACATAGTCTTGGGGTCTTGAGGCTAGAAGGTTGGAGTCTCGAGGCAAGAGGCTTGGAGACAGGCTTGGGGTCTTGAGGCTGGAGGCTTGGAGACAGGCTTGGGGTCTAGGGGGTTGAGGCTTGGAGACAGGCTTGGGGTCCTGAGTCTTGAGGCTTGTATACAGGCTTGGGTTCTTGAGACTTGAGTTTGGTGACAGTCTTGGGGTCTTGAAGCTTGAAGCTTGGAGACCGTCTTGGGATCCTGAGGCAAGAGGCTTGGAGACAGGTTTGGGGTCTTGGGGCTTGAGGCTTGGAGACAGGCTTGGGGTCTTGAGGCTAGAGGCTTGGAGACAGGCTTGGGGTCTTGGGGCTTGAGGTTTGTAGACAGGCTTCGGGTCTTGAGGCTAGACGCTTGTGGTCTCGAGGCAAGTGGCTTGGAGACAGGCTTGGGGTCTTGAGGCTTGAAGCTTGGAGACAGGCTTGGGGTCTTGAGGCTTGAAGCTTGGAGACAGGCTTGGGGTCTTGAGGCTTGAAGCTTGGAGACAGGCTTGGGGTCTTGAGGCTGGAGCTTGGAGACAGGATTGGGGTCTTGGGTTTGAGGCTTGGAGGCGGGCTTGGAATCTTGATGTTAGAGGCTTGCAGTCTTGAGGCAAGCGGCTTGGAGACAGGCTTGGTGTCTTGAGGCTTGAAGCTTGGAGACAGGCTTGGGGTCTTGAGGCTGGAGCTTGGAGACAGGATTGCGGTCTTGGGTTTGAGGCTTGGAGACGGGCTTGGGATCTTGATGTTAGAGGCTTGCAGTCTTGAGGCAAGCGGCTTGGAGACAGGCTTGGGGTCTTGAGGCTAGAAGGTTGGAGTCTCGAGGAAAGAGGCTTGGAGACACGGTTGGGGTCTTGAGGCTGGAGCTTGGAGACAGGCTTGGGGTCTTGAGGCTAGAGGCTTGTGGTCTCGAGGCAAGCGGCTTGGAGACAGGCTTGGGGTCTTGAGGCTTGAAGCTTGGAGACAGGCTTGGGGTCTTGAGGCTGGAGCTTGGAGACAGTCTTGGGGTCTTGAGGCTTGAAGCTTGGAGACAGTCTTGGGGTCTTGAGGCTTGAAGCTTGGAGACAGGCTTGGGGTCTTGAGGCTAGAAGGTTGGAGTCTCGAGGCAAGAGGATTGGAGACAGGCTTGGGGTCTTGGGGCTTGAGGCTTGGAGACAGGCTTGGGGTCTTGAGGCTAGAGGCTTGGAGACAGGCTTGGGGTCTTGGGGCTTGAGGTTTGTAGACAGGCTTCGGGTCTTGAGGCTAGACGCTTGTGGTCTCGAGGCAAGTGGCTTGGAGACAGGCTTGGGGTCTTGAGGCTTGAAGCTTGGAGACAGGCTTGGGGTCTTGAGGCTTGAAGCTTGGAGACAGGCTTGGGGTCTTGGGTTTGAGGCTTGGAGACGGGCTTGGGATCTTGATGTTAGAGGCTTGCAGTCTTGAGGCAAGCGGCTTGGAGACAGGCTTGGGGTCTTGAGGCTAGAAGGTTGGAGTCTAGAGGAAAGAGGCTTGGAGACACGGTTGGGGTCTTGAGGCTGGAGCTTGGAGACAGGCTTGGGGTCTTGATGCTAGAGGCTTGTGGTCTCGAGGCAAGCGGCTTGGAGACAGGCTTGGGGTCTTGAGGCTTGAAGCTTGGAGACAGGCTTGGGGTCTTGAGGCTGGAGCTTGGAGACAGTCTTGGGGTCTTGAGGCTTGAAGCTTGGAGACAGTCTTGGGGTCTTGAGGCTTGAAGCTTGGAGACAGGCTTGGGGTCTTGAGGCTAGAAGGTTGGAGTCTCGAGGCAAGAGGATTGGAGACAGGCTTGGGGTCCTGAGTCTTGAGGCTTGTAGACAGGCTTGGGTTCTTGAGACTTGAGTTTGGAGACAGTCTTGGGATCTTGAAGCTTGAAGCTTGGAGACAGGCTTGGGATCCTGAGGCAAGAGGCTTGGAGACAGGCTTGGGATCTTGAGGCTAGAGGCTTGGAGACAGGCTTGGGGTCTTGGGACTTGAGGCTTGGAGACAGGCTTGGGGTCTTGAGGCTAGAGGCTTGGAGACAGGCTTGGGGTCTTGGGGCTTGAGGCTTGTAGACAGGCTTGGGGTTTTGAGGCTAGAGGCTTGGAGACAGGCTTGGGGTCTTGAGGCTAGAGGCTTGGGGTCTTGGGTTTGAGGCTTGGAGACAGGCTTGGGGTCTTGAGGGTAGAGGCTTGCGGTCTCGAGGCAAGCGGCTTGGAGACAGGCTTGGGGTCTTGAGGCTTGAAGCTTGGAGACAGGCTTGGGGTCTTGAGGCTAGAAGGTTGGAGTCTCGAGGCAAGAGGCTTGGAGACAGGCTTGGGGTCTTGAGGCTGGAGGCTTGGAGACAGGCTTGGAGTCTAGGGGGTTGAGGGTTGGAGACAGGCTTGGGGTCTTGAGGCTAGAGGCTTGGAGACGGGCTTGGGTTCTTGGGGCTTGAGGCTTGGAGACAGGCTTGGGGTCTTGAGGCTAGAGGCTTGGAGACAGGCTTGGGGTCTTGGGGCTTGAGGCTTGTAGACAGGCTTGGGGTTTGGAGGCTAGAGGCTTGGAGACAGGCTTGGGGTCTTGAGGCTAGAGGCTTGGGGTCTTGAGGCAAGCAGCTTGGAGACAGGCTTGGGGTCTTGAGGGTAGAGGCTTGGGGTCTCGAGGCAAGCGGCTTGGAGACAGTCTTGGGGTCTTGAGGCTGGATCTTCGTGACAGGCTTGGGGTCTTGAGGCTTGAAGCTTGGAGACAGGCTTTGGGTCTTGAGGCTGGAGCTTGGAGACAGGCTTGGGGTCTTGGGTTTGAGGCTTGGAGACAGGCTTGGGTTCTTGGGGCTTGAGGCTTGGAGACAGGCTTGGGATCTTGAGTCTTTAGGTTTGGAGACAGGCTTGGGGTCTTGAGTCTTGAGGCTTGGAAGCAGGCTTGGGATCTTGAGGCTATAAACTTGGGGTCTCGAGGCAAGAGGTTTGGAGACCATCTTGGGATCTGGAGGCTAGAGGCTTGGGGTCTTGGGGCTTGAGGCTTGGAGACAGGCTTGGGGTCTAGAGGCTAAAGGCTTGGAGACAGGCTTGGGATCTTGAGGCTCGGGGCTTTGGGTCTCGAGGCAAGCGGCTTGGAGACAGGCTTGGGGTCTTGAGGCTGGGGCTTGGTGACAGGCTTGGGGTCTTGAGGCTTAAGGCTTGGGGTCTCGAGGCAAGCGCCTTGGAGTCAGGCTTGGGGTCTTGAGGCTGGGGCTTGGTGACAGGCTTGGGGTCTTGAGGCTTGAAGCTTGGAGACAGGTTTGGGGTCTTGAGGCTGAAGCTTGGAGACAGGCTTGGGGTCTTGAGGCTTGAAGCTGGGAGACAGGCTTGGGGTCTTGAGGGTAGAGGCTTGGTGTCTCGAGGCAAGCGGCTTGGAGACAGGCTTGGGGTCTTGAGGCTGGATGTTGGTGACAGGCTTGGTGTCTTGAGGCTTAAGGCTTGGGGTCTTGAGGCTTGAAGCTTGGAGACAGGCTTGGGGTCTTGAGGCTAGAAGCTTGGGGTCTCGAGGAAAGAGGCTTGGAGACAGGCTTGGGTTCTTGGGGCTTGAGGCTTGGAGACAGGCTTGGGATATTGAGTCTTGAGGCTTGGAGGCAGGCTTGGGGTCTTGAGTCTTGAGGCTTGGAAGCAGGCTTGGGATCTTGAGGCTATAAACTTGGGGTCTCGAGGCAAGAGGCTTGGAGACAGGCTTGGGTTCTCTAGGCTAGAGGCTTGGAGACAGGCTTGGGGCTTGAGGCTAGGGGCTTGGGGTCTCGAGGCAAGCGGCTTGGAGACAGGCTTGGGGTCTTGAGGCTGGGGCTTGGTGACAGGCTTGGGGTCTTGAGGCTTAAGCCTTGGGGTCTTGAGGCAAGCGGCTTGGAGACAGGCTTGGGGTCTTGAGGCTGGGGCTTGGTGACAGGCTTGGGGTCTTGAGGCTTAAGGCTTGAAGCTTGGAGACATGCTTGGGGTCTTAAGGCTAGAAGCTTGAGGTCTCGAGGCAAGAGGCTTGGAGACAGTTTTGGGGTCTTGAGCCTAGAGGTTTGGAGACAGGCTTGGGGTCTTGAGGCTTGAGGTTTGGAAACAGGCTTGGGGCCTTGAGTCTTGAGGCTTGGAGACAGGTTTGGGGTCTTGAGTCTTGAGGCTTGGAGACAAGCTTTGTGTCTTGAGGCTGGAGCTTGGAGATAGGCTTGGGTTCTTGAGGCTGGAGCTTGGAGACAGTCTTGGGGTCTTGAGGCTTGAAGCTTGGAGACAGGCCTGGGGTCTGGAGTCTAGAAAATTGGAGACAGGCTTGGGGTCTTCAGGCTAGAGGCTTGGAGACAGGCTTGGGGTCTTGGGGCTTGAGGCTTGGAGACAGGCGTGGGGTCTTGAGGCTGGAGCTTGTTGACTGGCTTGGGGTCTTGAGGCTTAAGGTTTGGGGTCTTGAGGCTTGAAGATTGGAGACAGGCTTGGGGTCTTGAGGTTTGAGGCTTGGAGACAGTCTTGGGGTCATTGGGCTTGAGGCATGGAAACAGGCTTGGGATCTTGAGGCTAGATGCTTGGAGACAGGCTAGGAGTCGTGGGGCTTGAGGCTTGGAGACAGGCTTGGGGTCTTGAGGCTGGAGCTTGTTGACTGGCTTGGGGTCTTGAGGCTTAAGGTTTGGGGTCTTGAGGCTTGAAGATTGGAGACAGGCTTGGGGTCTTGAGGCTAGAAGCTTGAGGTCTCGAGGCTAGAAGCTTGAGGTCTCGAGGCAAGAGGCTTGGAAACAGTCTTGGGTTTTTGAGCCCAGAGGTTTGGAGACAGGCTTGGGGTCTTGGGGCTTGAGCCTTGGAGACAGGCTTGGGGTCTTGAGTCTTGAGGCTTGGAGACAGGCTTGGGGTCTTGAGTCTTGAGGCTTGGAGACAGGCTTTGCATCTTGAGGCTGGAGCTTGGAGGCAGGCTTGGGGTCTTGAGGCTATAGGCTTGGAGTCTAGAGGCAAGAGGCTTGGAGACAGGGTTGGGGTCTTGAGGCTAGAGGCTTGGAGACAGGCTTGGGTTCTGGAGGCTTGAGGCTTGGAGACAGGCTTGGGGTCTTGAGGCTATAGGGTTGGAGTCTCGAGGCAAGAGCCTTGGAGACAGGGTTGGGGTCTTGAGGCTGGAGCTTGGAGACAGGCTTGGGGTCTTGAGGCTAGAGGCTTGTGGTCTCGAGGCAAGCGGCTTGGAGACAGGCTTGGGGTCTTGAGGCTTGAAGCTTGGAGATAGGCTTGGGGTCTTGAGTCTTGAGGCTTGGAGACGGGCTTGGGGTCTTGAGGGTGGAGCTTGGAGACAATCATGGGGTCTTGAGGCTTGAAGCTTGGAGATAGTCTTGGGGTCTTGAGGCTAGAAGCTTGAGGTCTCGAGGCTAGAAGCTTGAGGTCTCGAGTCAAGAGGCTTGGAAACAGTCTTGGGTTTTTGAGCCCAGAGGTTTGGAGACAGGCTTGGGGTCTTGGGGCTTGAGCCTTGGAGACAGGCTTGGGGTCTTGAGTCTTGAGGCTTGGAGACAGGCTTGGGGTCTTGAGTCTTGAGGCTTGGAGACAGGCTTTGCATCTTGAGGCTGGAGCTTGGAGGCAGGCTTGGGGTCTTGAGGCTATAGGCTTGGAGTCTAGAGGCAAGAGGCTTGGAGGCAGGGTTGGGGTCTTGAGGCTGGAGGCTTGGAGACAGGCTTGGGTTCTGGAGGCTTGAGGCTTGGAGACAGGCTTGGGGTCTTGAGGCTATAGGGTTGGAGTCTCGAGGCAAGAGCCTTGGAGACAGGGTTGGGGTCTTGAGGCTGGAGCTTGGAGACAGGCTTGGGGTCTTGAGGCTAGAGGCTTGTGGTCTCGAGGCAAGCGGCTTGGAGACAGGCTTGGGGTCTTGAGGCTTGAAGCTTGGAGATAGGCTTGGGGTCTTGAGTCTTGAGGCTTGGAGACGGGCTTGGGGTCTTGAGGGTGGAGCTTGGAGACAATCATGGGGTCTTGAGGCTTGAAGCTTGGAGATAGTCTTGGGGTCTTGAGGCTAGAAGGTTGGAGTCTGGAGGCAAGAGGCTTGGAGACAGGCTTGGGGTCTAGGGGGTTGAGGCTTGGAGACAGGCTTGGGGTCCTGAGTCTTGAGGCTTGTAGACAGGCTTGGGTTCTTGAGACTTGAGTTTGGAGACAGTCTTGGGATCTTGAAGCTTGAAGCTTGGAGACAGGCTTGGGATCCTGAGGCAAGAGGCTTGGAGACAGGCTTGGGATCTTGAGGCTAGAGGCTTGGAGACAGGCTTGGGGTCTTGGGGCTTGAGGCTTGGAGACAGGCTTGGGGTCTTGAGGCTAGAGGCTTGGAGACAGGCTTGGGGTCTTGGGGCTTGAGGCTTGTAGACAGGCTTGGGGTTTTGAGGCTAGAGGCTTGGAGACAGGCTTGGGGTCTTGAGGCTAGAGGCTTGGGGTCTCGAGGCAAGCAGCTTGGAGACTGGCTTGGGGTCTTGAGGGTAGAGGCTTGCGGTCTCGAGGCAAGCGGCTTGGAGACAGGCTTGGGGTCTTGAGGCTAGAGGCTTGGAGACAGGCTTGGGGTCTTGGGGCTTGAGGCTTGTAGACAGGCTTGGGGTTTGGAGGCTAGAGGCTTGGAGACAGGCTTGGGGTCTTGAGGCTAGAGGCTTGGGGTCTCGAGGCAAGCAGCTTGGAGACAGGCTTGGGGTCGTGAGGGTAGAGGCTTGAGGTCTCGAGGCAAGCGGCTTGGAGACAGTCTTGGGGTCTTGAGGCTGGATCTTGGTGACAGGCTTGGGGTCTTGAGGTTTAAGGCTTGGGGTCTTGAGGCTTGAAGCTTCGAGACAGGCTTGAGGTCTTGAGGCTGGAGCTTGGAGACAGGCTTGGGGTCTTGAGGCTTGAAGCTTGGAGACAGGCCTGGGGTCTGGAGTCTAGAAAATTGGAGACAGGCTTGGGGTCTTCAGGCTATAGGCTTGGAGACAGGCTTGGGGTCTTGGGGCTTGAGGCTTGGAGACAGGCGAGGGGTCTTGAGGCTGGAGCTTGTTGACTGGCTTGGGGTCTTTAGGCTTAAGGTTTGGGGTCTTGAGGCTTGAAGATTGGAGACAGGCTTGGGGTCTTGAGGCTAGAAGCTTGAGGTCTCGAGGCTAGAAGCTTGAGGTCTCGAGGCAAGAGGCTTGGAAACAGTCTTGGGTTTTTGAGCCCAGAGGTTTGGAGACAGGCTTGGGGTCTTGGGGCTTGAGCCTTGGAGACAGGCTTGGGGTCTTGAGCCTGGAGCTTGGAGGCAGGCTTGGGGTCTTGAGGCTATAGGCTTGGAGTCTAGAGGCAAGAGGCTTGGAGACAGGGTTGGGGTCTTGAGGCTAGAGGCTTGGAGACAGGCTTGGGTTCTGGAGGGTTGAGGCTTGGAGACAGGCTTGGGGTCTTGAGGCTATAGGGTTGGAGTCTCGAGGCAAGATGCTTGGAGACAGGGTTGGGGTCTTGAGGCTAGAGGCTTGTGGTCTCGAGGCAAGCGGCTTGGAGACAGGCTTGGGGTCATGAGGCTTGAAGCTTGGAGACAGGCTTGGGGTCTTGAGTCTTGAGGCTTGGAGACGGGCTTGGGGTCTTGAGGGTGGAGCTTGGAGACAGGCTTGGGGTCTTGAGGCTTGAAGCTTGGAGATAGTCTTGGGGTCTTGAGGCTAGAAGGTTGGAGTCTCGAGGCAAGAGGCTTGGAGACAGGCTTGGGGTCTTGAGGCTGGAGGCTTGGAGACACGCTTGGGGTCTCGGGGGTTGAGGCTTGGAGACAGGCTTGGGGTCCTGAGTCTTGAGGCTTGTATACAGGCTTGGGTTCTTGAGACTTGAGTTTGGAGACAGTCTTGGGGTCTTGAAGCTTGAAGCTTGGAGACAGTCTTGGGATCCTGAGGCAAGAGGCTTGGAGACAGGCTTGGGATCTTGAGGCTAGAGGCTTGGAGACAGGTTTGGGGTCTTGGGGCTTGAGGCTTGTAGACAGGCTTCGGGTCTTGAGGCTAGAGGCTTGTGGTCTCGAGGCAAGTGGCTTGGAGACAGGCTTGGGGTCTTGAGGCTTGAAGCTTGGAGACAGGCTTGGGGTCTTGAGGCTTGAAGCTTGGAGACAGGCTTGGGGTCTTGAGGCTGGAGCTTGGAGACAGGATTGTGGTCTTGGGTTTGAAGCTTGGAGACGGGCTTGGGATCTTGATGTTAGAGGCTTGCAGTCTTGAGGCAAGCGGCTTGGAGACAGGCTTGGGGTCTTGAGGCTTGAAGCTTGGAGACAGGCTTGGGGTCTTGAGGCTAGAAGGTTGGAGTCTCGAGGCAAGAGGCTTGGAGACAGGCTTGGGGTCTTGAGGCTGGAGGCTTGGAGACAGGCTTGGGGTCTAGGGGGTTGAGGCTTGTAGACAGGCTTGGGGTCCTGAGTCTTGAGGCTTGTAGACAGGCTTGGGTTCTTGAGACTTGAGTTTGGAAACAGTCTTGGGATCTTGAAGCTTGAAGCTTGGAGACAGGCTTGGGATCCTGAGGCAAGAGGCTTGGAGACAGGCTTGGGATCTTGAGGCTGGAGGCTTGGAGACAGGCTTGGGGTCTTGGGGCTTGAGGCTTGGAGACAGGCTTGGGGTCTGTGAGGCTAGAGGCTTGGAGACAGGCTTGGGGTCTTGGGGCTTCAGGCTTGTAGACAGGCTTGGGGTTTTGAGGCTAGAGGCTTGGGGTCTCGAGGCAAGCAGCTTGGAGACTGGCTTGGGGTCTTGAGGGTAGAGGCTTGCGGTCTCGAGGCAAGCGGCTTGGAGACAGGCTTGGGGTCTTCAGGCTTGAAGCTTGGAGACAGGCTTGGGGTCTTGAGGCTAGAAGGATGGAGTCTCGAGGCAAGAGGCTTGGAGACAGGCTTGGGGTCTTGAGGCTGGAGGCTTGGAGACAGGCTTGGGGTCTAGGGGGTTGAGGCTTGGAGACAGGCTTGGGGTCCTGAGTCTTGAGGCTTGTAGACAGGCTTGGGTTCTTGAGACTTGAGTTTGGAGACAGTCTTGGGGTCTTGAAGCTTGAAGCTTGGAGACAGGCTTGGGGTCCTGAGGCAAGAGGCTTGGAGACAGGCTTGGGATCTTGAGGCTAGAGGCTTGGAGACAGGCTTGGGGTCTTGGGGCTTGAGGCTTGGAGACAGGCTTGGGGTCTTGAGGCTAGAGGCTTGGAGACAGGCTTTGGGTCTTGGGGCTTGAGGCTTGTAGACAGGCTTGGGGTTTGGAGGCTAGAGGCTTGGAGACAGGCTTGGGGTCTTGAGGGTAGAGGCTTGCGGTCTCGAGGCAAGCGGCTTGGAGACAGGCTTGGGGTCTTCAGGCTTGAAGCTTGGAGACAGGCTTGGGGTCTTGAGGCTAGAAGGATGGAGTCTCGAGGCAAGAGGCTTGGAGACAGGCTTGGGGTCTTGAGGCTGGAGGCTTGGAGACAGGCTTGGGGTCTAGGGGGTTGAGGCTTGGAGACAGGCTTGGGGTCGTGAGTCTTGAGGCTTGTAGACAGGCTTGGGTTCTTGAGACTTGAGTTTGGAGACAGTCTTGGGGTCTTGAAGCTTGAAGCTTGGAGACAGGCTTGGGGTCCTGAGGCAAGAGGCTTGGAGACAGGCTTGGGATCTTGAGGCTAGAGGCTTGGAGACAGGCTTGGGGTCTTGGGGCTTGAGGCTTGGAGACAGGCTTGGGGTCTTGAGGCTAGAGGCTTGGAGACAGGCTTTGGGTCTTGGGGCTTGAGGCTTGTAGACAGGCTTGGGGTTTGGAGGCTAGAGGCTTGGAGACAGGCTTGGGGTCTTGAGGGTAGAGGCTTGGGGTCTCGAGGCAAGCGGCTTGGAGACAGTCTTGGGGTCTTGAGGCTGGATCTTGGTGACAGGCTTGGGGTCTTGAGGCTTAAGGCTTGGGGTCTTGAGGCTTGAAGCTTCGAGACAGGCTTGGGGTCTTGAGGCTTGAAGCTTGGAGACAGTCCTGGGGTCTGGAGTCTAGAAAATTGGAGACAGGCTTGGGGTCTTCAGGCTAGAGGCTTGGAGACAGGCTTGGGGTCTTGGGGCTTGAGGCTTGGAGACAGGCGTGGGGTCTTGAGGCTGGAGCTTGTTGACTGGCTTGGGGTCTTGAGGCTTGAAGATTGGAGACAGGCTTGGGGTCATTGGGCTTGAGGCATGGAAACAGGCTTGGGATCTTGAGGCTAGATGCTTGGAGACAGGCTTGGAGTCGTGGGGCTTGAGGCTTGGAGACAGGCTTGGGGTCTTGAGGCTGGAGCTTGTTGACTGGCTTGGGGTCTTGAGGCTTAAGGTTTGGGGTCTTGAGGCTTGAAGATTGGAGACAGGCTTGGGGTCTTGAGGCTAGAAGCTTGAGGTCTCGAGGCTAGAAGCTTGAGGTCTCGAGGCAAGAGGCTTGGAAACAGTCTTGGGTTTTTGAGCCCAGAGGTTTGGAGACAGGCTTGGGGTCTTGGGGCTTGAGCCTTGGAGACAGGCTTGGGGTCTTGAGTCTTGAGGCTTGGAGACAGGCTTGGGGTCTTGAGTCTTGAGGCTTGGAGACAGGCTTTGCGTCTTGAGGCTGGAGCTTGGAGGCAGGCTTGGGGTCTTGAGGCTATAGGTTTGGAGTCTAGAGGCAAGAGGCTTGGAGACAGGGTTGGGGTCTTGAGGCTAGAGGCTTGGAGACAGGCTTGGGTTCTGGAGGCTTGAGGCTTGGAGACAGGCTTGGGGTCTAGGGGGTTGAGGCTTGGAGACAGGCTTGGGGTCTTGAAGCTATAGGGTTGGAGTCTCGAGGCAAGATGCTTGGAGACAGTCTTGGGATCCTGAGGCAAGAGGCTTGGAGACAGGCTTGGGATCTTGAGGCTAGAGGCTTGGAGACAGGTTTGGGGTCTTGGGGCTTGAGGCTTGTAGACATGCTTCGGGTCTTGAGGCTAGAGGCTTGTGGTCTCGAGGCAAGTGGCTTGGAGACAGGCTTGGGGTCTTGAGGCTTGAAGCTTGGAGACAGGCTTGGGGTCTTGAGGCTTGAAGCTTGGAGACAGGCTTGGGGTCTTGAGGCTGGAGCTTGAAGACAGGATTGTGGTCTTGGGTTTGAAGCTTGGAGACGGGCTTGGGATCTTGATGTTAGAAACTTGCAGTCTTGAGGCAAGCGGCTTGGAGACAGGCTTGGGGTCTTGAGGCTTGAAGCTTGGAGACAGGCTTGGGGTCTTGAGGCTAGAAGGTTGCAGTCTCGAGGCAAGAGGCTTGGAGACAGGCTTGGGGTCTTGAGGCTGGAGGCTTGGAGACAGGCTTGGGGTCTAGGGGGTTGAGGCTTGTAGATAGGCTTGGGGTCCTGAGTCTTGAGGCTTGTAGACAGGCTTGGGTTCTTGAGACTTGAGTTTGGAGACAGTCTTGGGATCTTGAAGCTTGAAGCTTGGAGACAGGCTTGGGATCCTGAGGCAAGAGGCTTGGAGACAGGCTTGGGATCTTGAGGCTAGAGGCTTGGAGACAGGCTTGGGGTCTTGGGGCTTGAGGCTTGGAGACAGGCTTGGGGTCTGTGAGGCTAGAGGCTTGGAGACAGGCATGGGGTCTTGGGGCTTGAGGCTTGTAGACAGGCTTGGGGTTTTGAGGCTAGAGGCTTGGAGACAGGCTTGGGGTCTTGAGGCTAGAGGCTTGGGGTCTCGAGGCAAGCAGCTTGGAGACTGGCTTGGGGTCTTGAGGGTAGAGGCTTGCGGTCTCGAGGCAAGCGGCTTGGAGACAGGCTTGGGGTCTTCAGGCTTGAAGCTTGGAGACAGGCTTGGGGTCTTGAGGCTAGAAGGTTGGAGTCTTGAGGCAAGAGGCTTGGAGACAGGCTTGGGGTCTTGAGGCTGGAGGCTTGGAGACAGGCTTGGGGTCTAGGGGGTTGAGGCTTGGAGACAGGCTTTGCGTCTTGAGGCTGGAGCTTGGAGGCAGGCTTGGGGTCTTGAGGCTATAGGTTTGGAGTCTAGAGGCAAGAGGCTTGGAGACAGGGTTGGGGTCTTGAGGCTAGAGGCTTGGAGACAGGCTTGGGTTCTGGAGGCTTGAGGCTTGGAGAAAGGCTTGGGGTCTTGAGGCTATAGGGTTGGAGTCTCGAGGCAAGATGCTTGGAGACAGGGTTGGGGTCTTGAGGCTAGAGGCTTGTGGTCTCGAGGCAAGCGGCTTGGAGACAGGCTTGGGGTCTTGAGGCTTGAAGCTTGGAGACAGGCTTGGGGTCTTGAGTCTTGAGGCTTGGAGACGGGCTTGGGGTCTTGAGGGTGGAGCTTGGAGACAGGCTTGGGGTGTTGGGTTTGAGGCTTGGAGACAGGCTTGGATCTTGATGTTAGAGGCTTGCGGTCTCAAGGCAAGCGGCTTGGAGACAGGCTTGGGGTCTTGAGGCTTGAAGCTTGGAGATAGTCTTGGGGTCTTGAGGCTAGAAGGTTGGAGTCTCGAGGCAAGAGGCTTGGAGACAGGCTTGGGGTCTTGAGGCTGGAGGCTTGGAGACACGCTTGGGGTCTCGGG
>NW_027277135.1:0-31403 GCF_030028105.1 Mobula birostris
GGAGAGTGGGAATAGTGACAGAGACTGGGAGGTGACGGGTCGATCAGGTGAGGGGGAGTGATGGACAGACGGAGGAGGGGAGAGTGGGAATAGTGACAGAGACTGGGAGGTGACGGGTGGATCAGGTGAGGGGGAGTGATGGACAGACGGCGGAGTTGAGAGTGGGAATAGTGACAGAGACTGGGAGGTGACGGGTGGATCAGGTGAGGGGGAGTGATGGACAGACGGAGGAGGGGAGAGTGGGAATAGTGACAGAGACTGGGAGGTGACGGGTGGATCAGGTGAGGGGGAGTGATGGACAGACGGAGGAGGGGAGAGTGGGAATAGTGACAGAGACAGGGAGGTGATGGGTGGATCAGGTGAGGGGGAGTGATGGACAGACGGAGGAGGGGAGAGTGGGAATAGTGATGGACAGACGGAGCAGGGTAGAGTGGGAATAGTGACAGAGACTGGGAGGTGATGGGTGGATCAGGTGAGGGGGAGTGATGGACAGACGGAGGAGGGGAGAGTGGGAATAGTGACAGAGACTGGGAGGTGACGGGTGGATCAGGTGAGGAGGAGTGATGGACAGACGGAGGAGGGGAGAGTGGGAATAGTGACAGAGACTGGGAGGTGACGGGTGGATCGGGTGAGGGGGAGTGATGGACAGACGGAGGAGGGGAGAGTGGGAATAGTGACAGAGACTGGGAGGTGACGGGTGGATCCAGATGAGGGGGAGTGATGGACAGACGGAGGAGAGGACAGTGGGAATAGTGACAGAGACCTGGAGGTGACGGTTGGTTCAGGTGAGGGGGAGTGATGGACAGACGGAGGAGGGGAGAGTGGGAATAGTGACAGAGACTGGGAGGTGACGGGTGGATCAGGTGAGGGGGAGTGAGGGACAGACGGAGGAGAGGACAGTGGGAATAGTGACAGAGACTGGGAGGTGACGGGTGGATCAGGTGAGGGGGAGTGACGGACAGACGGAGGAGGGGAGAGTGGGAATAGTGACAGAGACTGGGAGGTGACGGGTGGATCAGGTGACGGGGAGTGATGGACAGATGGAGGAGGGGAGAGTGGGAATAGTGACAGAGACTGGGAGGTGACGGGTGGATCAGGTGAGGGGGAGTGACGGACAGACGGATGAGGGGAGAGTGGGAATAGTGACAGAGACTGGGAGGTGACGGGTGGATCAGGTGAGGGGAGTGATGGACAAGACGGAGGAGGTGAGAGTGGGAATAGTGACAGAGACTGGGAGGCGACGGATGAATCGGGTGAGGGGGAGTGATGGACAGACGGAGGAGGGGAGAGTGGGAATAGTGACAGAGACTGGGAGGTGATGGGTGGATCAGGTGAGGGGGAGTGATGGACAGACGGAGGACGGGTGAGTGCAATAGTGACGGAGACTGGGAGGTGACGGGTGGATCAGGTGAGGGGGAGTGATGGACAGATGGAGGAGGGGAGAGTGGGAATACTGACAGAGACTGGGAGGTGACGGGTGGATCAGGTGAGGGGGAGTGATGGACAGACGGAGGAGGGGAGAGTGGGAATAGTGACAGAGACTGGGCGGTGACGGGTGGATCCAGATGAGGGGGAGTGACGGACAGACGGAGGACGGGAGAGTGCAATAGTGACGGAGACTGGGAGGTGACGGGTGGATCAGGTGAGGGGAAGTGACGGACAGACGGAGGAGGGGAGAGTGGGAATAGTGACAGAGACTGGGAGGTGACGGGTGGATCAGGTGAGGGGGAGTGACGGACAGACGGAGGAGGGGAGAGTGGGAATAGTGACAGAGACTGGGAGGTGACGGGTGGATCAGGTGAGGGGGAGTGATGGACAGACGGAGGATGACAGAGTGGGAATAGTGACAGAGACTGGGAGGTGACGGGTGGATCAGGTGAGGGGGAGTGATGGACAGACGGAGGAGGGGAGAGTGGGAATAGTGACAGAGACTGGGAGGTGACGGGTGGATCAGGTGAGGGGGAGTGATGGACAGACGGCGGAGTTGAGAGTGGGAATAGTGACAGAGACTGGGAGGTGACGGGTGGATCAGGTGAGGGGGAGTGACGGACAGACGGAGGAGGGGAGAGTGGGAATAGTGACAGAGACTGGGAGGTGACGGGTGGATCAGGTGAGCGGAGTGATGGACGGAGGAGGAGAGAGTGGGAATAGTGACAGAGACTGGGAGGTGACGGGTGGATCAGGTGAGGGGGAGTGATGGACAGACGGAGGAGGGGAGAGCGGGAATAATGACAGAGACTGGGAGGTGACGGGTGGATCGGGTGAGGGGGAGTGATGGACAGACGGAGGACGGGAGAGTGGGAATAGTGACAGAGACTGGGAGGTGATGGGTGGATCAGGTGAGGGGGAGCGATGGACAGACGGAGGAGGGGAGAGTGGGAATAGTGACAGAGACTGGGAGGTGACGGGTGGATCAGGTGAGGGGGAGTGATGGACAGACGGAGGACGGGAGAGTGGGAATAGTGACAGAGACTGGGAGGTGACGGGTGGATCAGGTGAGTGGGAGTGATGGACAGACGGAGGAGGGGAGAGTGGGAATAGTGACAGAGACTGGGAGGTGACGGGTGGATCAGGTGAGGGGGAGTGACGGACAGACGGAGGAGGGGAGACTGGGAATAGTGACAGAGACTGGGAGGTGACGGGTGGATCAGGTGAGGGGGAGTGACGGACAGACGGAGGAGGGGAGAGTGGGAATAGTGACAGAGACTGGGAGGTGACGGGTGGATCAGGTGAGGGGAAGTGACGGACAGACGGAGGAGGGGAGAGTGGGAATAGTGACAGAGACTGGGAGGTGACGGGTGGATCAGGTGAGGGGAAGTGACGGACAGACGGAGGAGGGGAGAGTGGGAATAGTGACAGAGACTGGGAGGTGACGGGTGGATCAGCTGAGGGGGAGTGACGGACAGACGGAGGAGGGAGAGTGGGAATAGTGACAGAGACTGGGAGGTGACGGGTGGATCAGGTGAGGGGGAGTGATGGACAGACGGAGGATGACAGAGTGGGAATAGTGACAGAGACTGGGAGGTGACGGGTGGATCAGGTGAGGGGGGAGTGACGGACAGACGGAGGAGGGGAGAGTGGGAATAGTGACAGAGACTGGGAGGTGACGGGTGGATCAGGTGAGGGGGAGTGATGGACAGACGGAGGAGGGGAGAGTGGGAATAGTGACAGAGACTGGGAGGTGACGGGTGGATCAGGTGAGGGGGAGTGATGGACAGACGGAGGAGGAGAGAGTGGGAATAGTGACAGAGACTGGGAGGTGACGGGTGGATCAGGTGAGTGGGAGTGATGGACAGACGGCGGAGTTGAGAGTGGGAATAGTGACAGAGACTGGGAGGTGACGGGTGGATCAGGTGAGGGGGAGTGACGGACAGACGGAGGAGGGGAGAGTGGGAATAGTGACAGAGACTGGGAAGTGACGGGTGGATCAGGTGAGGGGGAGTGATGGACAGACGGAGGAGAGGAGAGTGGGAATAGTGACAGAGATGGGAGGTGACGGGTGGATCAGGTGGGGGGAGTGATGGACGGAGGAGGAGAGAGTGGGAATACTGACAGAGACTGGGAGGTGACGGGTGGATCAGGTGAGGGGGAGTGATGGACAGACGGAGGAGGGGAGAGCGGGAATAATGACAGAGACTGGGAGGTGACGGGTGGATCGGGTGAGGGGGAGTGATGGACAGACGGAGGAGGGGAGATTGGGAATAGTGATAGAGACTGGGAGGTGACGGGTGGATCAGGTGAAGGGGAGTGATGGACAGACGGAGGAGGGGAGAGTGGGAATAGTGACAGAGACTGGGAGGTGACGGGTGGATCAGGTGAGTGGGAGTGACGGACAGACGGAGGGGGGAGAGTGGGAATAGTGACAGAGACTGGGAGGTGACGGGTGGATCAGGTGAGGGGGAGTGATGGACAGACGGAGGAGGGGAGAGTGGGAATAGTGACAGAGACTGGGAGGTGACGGGTTGGTCAGGTGAGGGGGAGTGATGGACAGACGGAGGAGAGGAGAGTGGGAATAGTGACAGAGACCTGGAGGTGACGGTTGGATCAGGTGAGGGGGAGTGATAGACAGACGGAGGAGGGGAGAGTGGGAATAGTGTCAGAGACTGGGAGGGGACGGGTGGATCAGGTGAGGGGGAGTGATGGACAGGCGGAGGAGGGGAGAGTGGGAATAGTGACAGAGACTGGGAGGGGACGGGTGGATCAGGTGAGGGGGAGTGATGGACAGGCGGAGGAGGGGAGAGTGGGAATAGTGACAGAGACTGGGAGGTGACGGGTGGATCAGGTGAGGGGAGTGATGGACAGACGGAGGACGGGAGAGTGGGAATAATGACAGAGACTGGGAGGTGACGGGTGGTTCAGGTGAGGGGGAGTGAGGGACAGACGGAGGAGGGGAGAGTGGGAATAGTGACAGAGACTGGGAGGTGACGGGTGGATCAGGTGAGGGGGAGTGATGGACAGACGGAGGAGGGGAGAGTGGGAATAGTGACAGAGACTGGGAGGTGACGGGTCGATCAGGTGAGGGGGAGTGATGGACAGACGGAGGAGGGGAGAGTGGGAATAGTGACAGAGACTGGGAGGTGACGGGTGGATCAGGTGAGGGGGAGTGATGGACAGACGGCGGAGTTGAGAGTGGGAATAGTGACAGAGACTGGGAGGTGACGGGTGGATCAGGTGAGGGGGAGTGACGGACAGACGGAGGAGGGGAGAGTGGGAATAGTGACAGAGACTGGGAGGTGACGGGTGGATCAGGTGAGGGGAGTGATGGACGGAGGAGGAGAGAGTGGGAATAGTGACAGAGACTGGAGGTGACGGGTGGATCAGGTGAGGGGGAGTGATGGACAGACGGAGGAGGGGAGAGCGGGAATAATGACAGAGACTGGGAGGTGACGGGTGGATCGGGTGAGGGGGAGTGATGGACAGACGGAGGACGGGAGAGTGGGAATAGTGACAGAGACTGGGAGGTGATGGGTGGATCAGGTGAGGGGGAGCGATGGACAGACGGAGGAGGGGAGAGTGGGAATAGTGACAGAGACTGGGAGGTGACGGGTGGATCAGGTGAGGGGGAGTGATGGACAGACGGAGGACGGGAGAGTGGGAATAGTGACAGAGACTGGGAGGTGACGGGTGGATCAGGTGAGTGGGGAGTGATGGACAGACGGAGGAGGGGAGAGTGGGAATAGTGACAGAGACTGGGAGGTGACGGGTGGATCAGGTGAGGGGGAGTGACGGACAGACGGAGGAGGGGAGACTGGGAATAGTGACAGAGACTGGGAGGTGACGGGTGGATCAGGTGAGGGGGAGTGACGGACAGACGGAGGAGGGGAGAGTGGGAATAGTGACAGAGACTGGGAGGTGACGGGTGGATCAGGTGAGGGGAAGTGACGGACAGACGGAGGAGGGGAGAGTGGGAATAGTGACAGAGACTGGGAGGTGACGGGTGGATCAGGTGAGGGGAAGTGACGGACAGACGGAGGAGGGGAGAGTGGGAATAGTGACAGAGACTGGGAGGTGACGGGTGGATCAGCTGAGGGGGAGTGACGGACAGACGGAGGAGGGGAGAGTGGGAATAGTGACAGAGACTGGGAGGTGACGGGTGGATCAGGTGAGGGGGAGTGATGGACAGACGGAGGATGACAGAGTGGGAATAGTGACAGAGACTGGGAGGTGACGGGTGGATCAGGTGAGGGGGAGTGACGGACAGACGGAGGAGGGGAGAGTGGGAATAGTGACAGAGACTGGGAGGTGACGGGTGGATCAGGTGAGGGGGAGTGATGGACAGACGGAGGAGGGGAGAGTGGGAATAGTGACAGAGACTGGGAGGTGACGGGTGGATCAGGTGAGGGGGAGTGATGGACAGACGGAGGAGGAGAGAGTGGGAATAGTGACAGAGACTGGGAGGTGACGGGTGGATCAGGTGAGTGGGAGTGATGGACAGACGGCGGAGTTGAGAGTGGGAATAGTGACAGAGACTGGAGGTGACGGGTGGATCAGGTGAGGGGGAGTGACGGACAGACGGAGGAGGGGAGAGTGGGAATAGTGACAGAGACTGGGAAGTGACGGGTGGATCAGGTGAGGGGGAGTGATGGACAGACGGAGGAGAGGAGAGTGGGAATAGTGACAGAGATGGGAGGTGACGGGTGGATCAGGTGGGGGGAGTGATGGACGGAGGAGGAGAGAGTGGGAATACTGACAGAGACTGGGAGGTGACGGGTGGATCAGGTGAGGGGGAGTGATGGACAGACGGAGGAGGGTGAGAGCGGGAATAATGACAGAGACTGGGAGGTGACGGGTGGATCGGGTGAGGCTGAGTGATGGACAGACGGAGGAGGGGAGATTGGGAATAGTGATAGAGACTGGGAGGTGACGGGTGGATCAGGTGAAGGGGAGTGATGGACAGACGGAGGAGGGGAGAGTGGGAATAGTGACAGAGACTGGGAGGTGACGGGTGGATCAGGTGAGTGGGAGTGACGGACAGACGGAGGGGGGAGAGTGGGAATAGTGACAGAGACTGGGAGGTGACGGGTGGATCAGGTGAGGGGTAGTGATGGACAGACGGAGGAGGGGAGAGTGGGAATAGTGACAGAGACTGGGAGGTGACGGGTTGGTCAGGTGAGGGGGAGTGATGGACAGACGGAGGAGAGGAGAGTGGGAATAGTGACAGAGACCTGGAGGTGACGGTTGGATCAGGTGAGGGGGAGTGATAGACAGACGGAGGAGGGGAGAGTGGGAATAGTGTCAGAGACTGGGAGGGGACGGGTGGATCAGGTGAGGGGGAGTGATGGACAGACGGAGGACGGGAGAGTGGGAATAATGACAGAGACTGGGAGGTGACGGGTGGATCAGGTGAGGGGGAGTGAGGGACAGACGGAGGAGGGGAGAGTGGGAATAGTGACAGAGACTGGGAGGTGACGGGTGAATCAGGTGAGGGGGAGTGATGGACAGACGGAGGAGGGGAGAGTGGGAATAGTGACAGAGACTGGGAGGTGACGGGTCGATCAGGTGAGAGGGAGTGACGGACAGACGGAGGAAGGGAGAGTGGGAATATTGACGGAGACTGGGAGGTGACGGGTGGATCAGGTGAGGGGGAGTGATGGACAGATGGAGGAGGGGAGAGTGGGAATAGTGACAGAGACTGGGAGGTGACGGGTGGATCAGGTGAGGGGGAGTGAGGGACAGACGGAGAAGGGGAGAGTGGGAATAGTGACAGAGACTGGGAGGTGACAGGTGGATCAGGTGGGGGGAGTGATGGACGGAGGAGGGGAGAGTGGGAATAGTGACAGAGACTGGGAGGTGACGGGTGGCTCAGGTGAGGGGGAGTGAGGGACAGACGGAGGAGGGGAGAGTGGGAATAATGACAGAGACTGGGAGGTGACGGGTGGATCAGGTGAGGGGGAGTGATGGACAGACGGAGGAGGGGAGAGTGGGAATAGTGACAGAGACTGGGAGGTGACGGGTCGATCAGGTGAGTGGGAGTGACGGACAGACGGAGGAAGGGAGAGTGGGAATAGTGACGGAGACTGGGAGGTGACGGGTGGATCAGGTGAGGGGGAGTGATGGACAGATGGAGGAGGGGAGAGTGGGAATAGTGACAGAGACTGGGAGGTGACGGGTGGATCAGGTGAGGGGGGAGTGAGGGACAGACGGAGAAGGGGAGAGTGGGAATAGTGACAGAGACTGGGAGGTGACAGGTGGATCAGGTGGGGGGGAGTGATGGACGGAGGAGGGGAGAGTGGGAATAGTGACAGAGACTGGGAGGTGACGGGTGGATCAGGTGAGGTGGAGTAATGGACAGACGGAGGAGGGGAGAGTGGGAATAGTGACAGAGACTGGGAGGTGACGGGTGGATCAGGTGAGGGGGAGTGATGGACAGATGGAGGAGGGGAGAGTGGGAATAGTGACAGAGACTGGGAGGTGACGGGTGGATCAGGTGAGGGGGAGTGATGGACAGACGGAGAGGGGGAGAGTGGTAATACTAACAGAGACTGGGAGGTGACGGGTGGATCAGGTGGGGGGAGTGATGGACAGACGGAGGAGGGGAGAGTGGGAGTAGTGACAGAGACTGGGAGGTGACGGGTGGATCAGGTGAGGGGGAGTGATGGACAGACGGAGGAGGGGAGAGTGGGAATAGTGACAGAGACTGGGAGGTGACGGGTGGATCAGGTGAGGGGGAGTGACGGACAGACGGAGGAGGGGAGAGTGGGAATACTGACAGAGACTGGGAGGTGACGGGTGGATCAGGTGAGGGGGAGTGATGGACAGACGGAGGGGGGAAGAGTGGGAATAGTAACAGAGACTGGGAGGTGACGGGTGGATCAGGTGAGGGGGGAGTGATGGACAGACGGAGGAGGGGAGAGTGGGAATAGTGACAGAGACTGGGAGGTGACGGGTGGATCAGGTGAGGGGGGAGTGATGGACAGACGGAGGAGGGGAGAGTGGGAATAGTGACAGAGACTGTGAGGTGACGGGTGGATCAGGTGAGGGGGAGTGATGGACAGACGGAGGAGAGGAGAGTGGGAATAGTGACAGAGACTGGGAGGTGACGGGTGGATCAGGTGAGGGGGAGTGATGGACAGACGGAGGAGGGGAGAGTGGGAATAGTGACAGAGACTGGGAGGTGACGGGTGGATCAGGTGAGGGGGAGTGATGGACAGACGGAGGAGGGGAGAGCGGGAAAAATGACAGAGACTGGGAGGTGACGGGGTGGATCAGGTGAGGGGGAGTGATGGACAGACGGAGGAGGGGAGAGTGGGAATAGTGATGGACAGACGGAGCAGGGGAGAGTGGGAATAGTTGACAGAGACTGGGAGGTGACGGGTGGATCGGGTGAGGGGGAGTGATGGACAGACGGAGGAGGGGAGATTGGGAATAGTGACAGAGACTGGGAGGTGACGGGTGTATCCAGATGAGGGGGAGTGATGGACAGACGCAGGAGAGGAGAGTGGGAATAGTGACAGAGACTGGGAGGAGACGGGTGGATCAGGTGAGGGGGAGTGATGGACAGACGGAGGAGAGGAGAGTGGGAATAGTGACAGAGACCTGGAGGTGACGGTTGGATCAGGTGAGGGGGAGTGATAGACAGACGGAGGAGGGGAGAGTGGGACTAGTGTCAGAGACTGGGAGGGGACGGGTGGATCAGGTGAGGGGGAGTGATGGACAGGCGGAGGAGGGGAGAGTGGGAATAGTGACAGAGACTGGGAGGTGACGGGTGGATCAGGTGAGGGGACTGATGGACAGACGGAGGACGGGAGAGTGGGAATAATGACAGAGACTGGGAGGTGACGGGTGGATCAGGTGAGGGGGAGTGAGGGACAGACGGAGGAGGGGAGAGTGGGAATAGTGACAGAGACTGGGAGGTGACGGGTCGATCAGGTGAGTGGGAGTGACGGACAGACGGAGGAAGGGAGAGTGGGAATACTGACATAGACTGGGAGGTGACGGGTGGATCAGGTGAGGGGGAGTGAGGGACAGACGGAGAAGGGGAGAGTGGGAATAGTGACAGAGACTGGGAGGTGACGGGTGAATCAGGTGAGGGGGAGTGAGGGACAGACGGAGGAGGGGAGAGTGGGAATAGTGACAGAGACTGGGAGGTGATGGGTGGATCAGGTGAGGGGGAGTGATGGACAGACGGAGGGGGGGAGAGTGGGAATAGTAACAGAGACTGGGAGGTGATGGGTGGATCAGGCGGGGGGAGTGATGGACGGAGGAGGGGAGAGTGGGAATAGTGACAGAGACTGGGAGGTGACGGGTGGATCAGGTGAGGGGGAGTGACGGACGGACGGAGGAGGTGAGAGTGGGAATAGTGACAGAGACTGGGAGGTAACGGGTGGATCGGGTGAGGGGGAGTAATGGACAGACGGAGGAGGGGAGATTGGGAATAGTGACAGAGACTGGGAGGTGACGGGTGGATCAGGTGAAGGGGAGTGACGGACAGACGGAGGAGGGGAGAGTGGGAATAGTGACAGAGACTGGGAGGTGACGGGTGGATCCAGGTGAGGGGGAGTGATGGACAGACGGAGGAGAGGAGAGTGGGAATAGTGACAGAGACATGGAGGTGACGGTTGGATCAGGTGAGGGGGAGTGATGGACAGACGGAGGAGGGGAGAGTGGGAATAGTGACAGAGACTGGGAGGTGACGGGTGGATCAGGTGAGGGGGAGTGAGGGACAGACGGAGGAGGGGAGAGTGGGAATAGTGACAGAGACTGGGAGGTGACGGGTGGATCAGGTGAGGGGGAGAGACGGACAGACGGAGGAGGGGAGAGTGGGAATAGTGACAGAGACTGGGAGGTGACGGGTGGATCAGGTGTGGGGGAGTGACGGACAGACGGAGGAGGGGAGAGTGGGAATAGTGACAGAGACTGGGAGGTGACGGGTGGATCAGGTGAGGGGGAGTGATGGACAGACGGAGGAGGGGAGAGTGGGAATAGTGACAGAGACTGGGAGGTGACGGGTGGATCAGGTGAGGGGGAGTGATGGACAGACGGAGGACAGGAGAGTGGGAATAGTGACAGAGACTGGGAGGTGACAGGTGGATCAGGTGAGGGGGAGTGATGGACAGACGGAGGGGGGGAGAGTGGGAATAGTAACAGAGACTGGGAGGTGATGGGTGGATCAGGCGGGGGGAGTGATGGACGGAGGAGGGGAGAGTGGGAATAGTGACAGAGACTGGGAGGTGACGGGTGGATCAGGTGAGGAGGAGTGACGGGCGGACGGAGGAGGTGAGAGTGGGAATAGTGACAGAGACTGGGAGGTAATGGGTGGATCAGGTGAGGGGAGTGATGGACAGACGGAGGAGAGGAGAGTGGGAATAGTGACAGAGACTGGGAGGTGACGGGTGGATCAGGTGAGGGGGAGTGAGGGACAGACGGAGGAGGGGAGAGTGGGAATAGTGACAGAGACTGGGAGGTGACGGGTGGATCAGGTGAGGGGGAGTGATGGACAGATGTAGGAGGGGAGAGTGGGAATAGTGACAGAGACTGGGAGGTGACGGGTGGATCAGGTGAGTGGGAGTGACGGACAAACGGAGGAAGGGAGAGTGGGAATAGTGACATAGACTGGGAGGTGACGGGTGGATCAGGTGAGGGGGAGTGATGGACAGACGGAGGAGGGGAGAGTGGGAATAGTGACAGAGACTGGGAGGTGACGGGTGAATCAGGTGAGGGGGAGTGAGGGACAGACGGAGCAGGGGAGAGTGGGAATAGTGACAGAGACTGGGAGGTGACGGGTGGATCAGGTGAGGGGGAGTGATGGACAGACGGAGGGGGGGAGAGTGGGAATAGTAACAGAGACTGGGAGGTGATGGGTGGATCAGGCGGGGGGAGTGATGGACGGAGGAGGGGAGAGTGGGAATAGTGACAGAGACTGGGAGGTGACGGGTGGATCAGGTGAGGGGGAGTGACGGGCGGACGGAGGAGGTGAGAGTGGGAATAGTGACAGAGACTGGGAGGTAACGGGTGGATCGGGTGAGGGGGAGTAATGGACAGACGGCAGACGGAGGAGGGGAGATTGGGAATAGTGACAGAGACTGGGAGGTAACGGGTGGATCGGGTGAGGGGGAGTAAGGGACAGACGGAGGAGGGGAGATTGGGAATAGTGACAGAGACTGGGAGGTGACGGTGGATCAGGTGAGGGGGAGTGACGGACAGACGGAGGAGGGGAGAGTGGGAATAGTGACAGAGACTGGGAGGTGACGGGTGGATCCAGGTGAGGGGAGTGATGGACAGACGGAGGAGAGGAGAGTGGGAATAGTAACAGAGACATGGAGGTGACGGTTGGATCAGGTGAGGGGGAGTGATGGACAGACGGAGGAGGGGAGAGTGGGAATAGTGACAGAGACTGGAGGTGACGGGTGGATCAGGTGAGGGGGAGTGAGGGACAGACGGAGGAGGGGAGAGTGGGAATATTGACAGAGACTGGGAGGTGACGGGTGGATCAGGTGAGGGGGAGTGACGGACAGACGGAGGAGGGGAGAGTGGGAATAGTGACAGAGACTGGGAGGTGACGGGTGGATCAGGTGTGGGGGAGTGACGGACAGACGGAGGAGGGGACAGTGGGAATAGTGACAGAGACTGGGAGGTGACGGGGTGGATCAGGTGAGGGGGAGTGATGGACAGACGGAGGAGGGGAGAGTGGGAATAGTGACAGAGACTGGGAGGTGACGGGTGGATCAGGTGAGGGGGAGTGAGGGACAGACGGAGGACAGGAGAGTGGGATAGTGACAGAGACTGGGAGGTGACGGGTGGATCAGGTGAGGGGGAGTGATGGACAGACGGAGGGGGGGAGAGTGGGAATAGTAACAGAGACTGGGAGGTGATGGGTGGATCAGGCGGGGGGAGTGATGGACGGAGGAGGGGAGAGTGGGAATAGTGACAGAGACTGGGAGGTGACGGGTGGATCAGGTGAGGAGGAGTGACGGGCGGACGGAGGAGGTGAGAGTGGGAATAGTGACAGAGACTGGGAGGTAACGGGTGGATCAGGTGAGGGAGAGTAATGGACAGACGGAGGAGGGGAGATTGGGAATAGTGACAGAGACTGGGAGGTGACGGTTGGATCAGGTGAGGGGGAGTGAGGGACAGACGGAGGAGGGGAGAGTGGGAATAGTGACAGAGACTGGGAGGTGACGGGTGGATCAGGTGAGGGGGAGTGATGCACAGATGTAGGAGGGGAGAGTGGGAATAGTGACAGAGACTGGGAGGTGACGGGTGGATCAGGTGAGTGGGAGTGACGGACAGGCGGAGGAAGGGAGAGTGGGAATAGTGACATAGACTGGGAGGTGACGGGTGGATCAGGTGAGGGGGAGTAACGGACAGACGGAGGAGGGGAGAGTGGGAATAGTGACAGAGACTGGGAGGTGACGGGTGGATCCAGGTGAGGGGAGTGATGGACAGACGGAGGAGGGGAGAGTGGGAATAGTGACAGAGACTGGGAGGTGACGGGTGGATCAGGTGAGGGGGAGTGAGGGACAGACGGAGGAGGGGAGAGTGGGAATAGTGACAGAGACTGGGAGGTGACGGGTGGATCAGGTGAGGGGGAGTGATGGACAGATGTAGGAGGGGAGAGTGGGAATAGTGACAGAGACTGGGAGGTGACGGGTGGATCAGGTGAGTGGGAGTGACGGACAAACGGAGGAAGGGAGAGTGGGAATAGTGACATAGACTGGGAGGTGACGGGTGGATCAGGTGAGGGGGAGTGATGGACAGACGGAGGAGGGGAGAGTGGGAATAGTGACAGAGACTGGGAGGTGACGGGTGAATCAGGTGAGGGGGAGTGAGGGACAGACGAGCAGGGGAGAGTGGGAATAGTGACAGAGACTGGGAGGTGACGGGTGGATCAGGTGAGGGGGAGTGATGGACAGACGGAGGGGGGGAGAGTGGGAATAGTAACAGAGACTGGGAGGTGATGGGTGATCAGGCGGGGGGAGTGATGGACGGAGGAGGGGAGAGTGGGAATAGTGACAGAGACTGGGAGGTGACGGGTGGATCAGGTGAGGGGGAGTGACGGGCGGACGGAGGAGGTGAGAGTGGGAATAGTGACAGAGACTGGGAGGTAATGGTGGATCAGGTGAGGGGAGTGATGGACAGACGGAGAGAGGAGAGTGGGAATAGTGACAGAGACTGGGAGGTGACGGGTGGATCAGGTGAGGGGGAGTGAGGGACAGACGGAGGAGGGGAGAGTGGGAATAGTGACAGAGACTGGGAGGTGACGGGTGGATCAGGTGAGGGGGAGTGATGGACAGATGTAGGAGGGGAGAGTGGGAATAGTGACAGAGACTGGGAGGTGACGGGTGGATCAGGTGAGTGGGAGTGACGGACAAACGGAGGAAGGGAGAGTGGGAATAGTGACATAGACTGGGAGGTGACGGGTGGATCAGGTGAGGGGGAGTGATGGACAGACGGAGGAGGGGAGAGTGGGAATAGTGACAGAGACTGGGAGGTGACGGTGAATCAGGTGAGGGGGAGTGAGGGACAGACGGAGCAGGGGAGAGTGGGAATAGTGACAGAGACTGGGAGGTGACGGGTGGATCAGGTGAGGGGGAGTGATGGACAGACGGAGGGGGGGAGAGTGGGAATAGTAACAGAGACTGGGAGGTGATGGGTGGATCAGGCGGGGGGAGTGATGGACGGAGGAGGGGAGAGTGGGAATAGTGACAGAGACTGGGAGGTGACGGGTGGATCAGGTGAGGGGGAGTGACGGGCGGACGGAGGAGGTGAGAGTGGGAATAGTGACAGAGACTGGGAGGTAACGGGTGGATCGGGTGAGGGGGAGTAATGGACAGACGGAGGAGGGGAGATTGGGAATAGTGACAGAGACTGGGAGGTAACGGGTGGATCGGGTGAGGGGAGTAAGGGACAGACGGAGGAGGGGAGATTCGGAATAGTGACAGAGACTGGGAGGTGACGGGTGGATCCAGGTGAGGGGGAGTGATGGACAGACGGAGGAGAGGAGAGTGGGAATAGTAACAGAGACATGGAGGTGACGGTTGGATCAGGTGAGGGGGAGTGATGGACAGACGGAGGAGGGGAGAGTGGGAATAGTGACAGAGACTGGGAGGTGACGGGTGGATCAGGTGAGGGGGAGTGAGGGACAGACGGAGGAGGGGAGAGTGGGAATATTGACAGAGACTGGGAGGTGACGGGTGGATCAGGTGAGGGGGAGTGACGGACAGACGGAGGAGGGGAGAGTGGGAATAGTGACAGAGACTGGGAGGTGACGGGTGGATCAGGTGTGGGGGAGTGACGGACAGACGGAGGAGGGGAGAGTGGGAATAGTGACAGAGACTGGGAGGTGACGGGTGGATCAGGTGAGGGGGAGTGATGGACAGACGGAGGAGGGGAGAGTGGGAATAGTGACAGAGACTGGGAGGTGACGGGTGGATCAGGTGAGGGGGAGTGAGGGACAGACGGAGGACAGGAGAGTGGGAATAGTGACAGAGACTGGGAGGTGACGGGTGGATCAGGTGAGGGGGAGTGATGGACAGACGGAGGGGGGGAGAGTGGGAATAGTAACAGAGACTGGGAGGTGATGGGTGGATCAGGCGGGGGGAGTGATGGACGGAGGATGGAGAGTGGGAATAGTGACAGAGACTGGGAGGTGACGGGTGGATCAGGTGAGGAGGAGTGACGGGCGGACGGAGGAGGTGAGAGTGGGAATAGTGACAGAGACTGGGAGGTAACGGGTGGATCAGGTGAGGGAGAGTAATGGACAGACGGAGGAGGGGAGATTGGGAATAGTGACAGAGACTGGGAGGTGACGGTTGGATCAGGTGAGGGGGAGTGAGGGACAGACGGAGGAGGGGAGAGTGGGAATAGTGACAGAGACTGGGAGGTGACGGGTGGATCAGTGTGAGGGGGAGTGATGCACAGATGTAGGAGGGGAGAGTGGGAATAGTGACAGAGACTGGGAGGTGACGGGTGGATCAGGTGAGGGGGAGTGATGGACAGACGGAGGAGGGGAGAGTGGGAATAGTGACATAGACTGGGAGGTGACGGGTGGATCAGGTGAGGGGGAGTAACGGACAGACGGAGGAGGGGAGAGTGGGAATAGTGACAGAGACTGGGAGGTGACGGTGGATCCAGGTGAGGGGAGTGATGGACAGACGGAGGAGGGGAGAGTGGGAATAGTGACAGAGACTGGGAGGTGACGGGTGGATAGGGGGGGGAGAGTGGGAATAGTGACAGAGACTGGGAGGTGACGGGTGGATCAGGTGAGGGGGAGTGATGGACAGACGGAGGAGGGGAGAGTGGGAATAGTGACAGAGACTGGGAGGTGACGGGTGGATCAGGTGAGGGGGAGTGACGGACAGACGGAGGAGGGGAGAGTGGGAATAGTGACAGAGACTGGGAGGTGACGGGTGGATCCAGGTGAGGGGGAGTGATGGACAGACGGAGGAGAGGAGAGTGGGAATAGTGACAGAGACATGGAGGTGACGGTTGGATCAGGTGAGGGGGAGTGATGGACAGACGGAGGAGGGGAGAGTGGGAGTAGTGACAGAGACTGGGAGGTGACGGGTGGATCAGGTGAGGGGGAGTGAGGGACAGACGGAGGAGGGGAGAGTGGGAATAGTGACAGAGACTGGGAGGTGACGGGTGGATCAGGTGAGGGGGAGTGACGGACAGACGGAGGAGGGGAGAGTGGGAATAGTGACAGAGACTGGGAGGTGACGGGTGGATCAGGTGTGGGGGAGTGACGGACAGACGGAGGAGGGGAGAGTGGGAATAGTGACAGAGACTGGGAGGTGACGGGTGGATCAGGTGAGGGGTAGTGATGGACAGACGGAGGAGGGGAGAGTGGGAATAGTGACAGAGACTGGGAAGTGACGGGTGGATCAGGTGAGTGGGAGTGACGGACAGACGGAGGAAGGGAGAGTGGGAATAGTGACATAGACTGGGAGGTGACGGGTGGATCAGGTGAGGGGGAGTGATGGACAGACGGAGGAGGGGAGAGTGGGAATAGTGACAGAGACTGGGAGGTGACGGGTGGATCAGGTGAGGGGGAGTGATGGACAGATGGAGGAGGGGAGAGTGGGAATAGTGACAGAGACTGGGAGGTGACGGGTGGATCAGGTGAGGGGGAGTGAGCGACAGACGGAGAAGGGGAGAGTGGGAATAGTGACAGAGACTGGGAGGTGATGGGTGGATCAGGTGAGGGGGAGTGATGGACGGAGGAGGGTGAGTGGGAATAGTGACAGAGACTGGGAGGTGACGGGTGGATCAGGTGAGGGGGAGTGATGGACAGACGGAGGAGAGGAGAGTGGGAATAGTGACAGAGACTGGGAGGTGACGGGTGGATCAGGTGAGGGGGATTGATGGACAGATGGAGGAGGGGAGAGTGGGAATAGTGAGAGAGACTGGGAGGTGACGGGTGGATCAGGTGAGGGGGAGTGATGGACAGACGGAGGAGGGGAGAGTGGGAATAGTGACAGACACTGGGAGGTGACGGGTGGATCCAGGTGAGGGGGAGTGATGGACAGGCGGAGGAAGGGAGAGTGGGAATAGTGACAGAGACTGGGAGGTGACGGGTGAATCAGGTGAGGGGGAGTGAGGGACAGACGGAGGAGGGGAGAGTGGGAATAGTGACAGAGACTGGGAGGTGACGGGTGGATCAGGTGAGGGGGAGCGATGGACAGATGGAGGGGGGGGAGAGAGGGAATAGTAACAGAGACTGGGAGGTGACGGGTGGATCAGGTGGGGGGAGTGATGGACAGACGGAGGAGGGGAGAGTGGGAATAGTGACAGAGACTGGGAGGTGACGGGTGGATCAGGTGATGGGGAGTGATGGACAGACGGAGGAGGGGAGAGTGGGAATAGTGACAGAGACTGGGTGGTGACGGGTGAATCAGGTGAGGGGGAGCGAGGGACAGACGGAGGAGGGGAGAGTGGGAATAGTGACAGAGACTGGGAGGTGACGGGTGGATCATGTGAGGGGGAGTGATGGACAGACGGAGGAGGGGAGAGTGGGAATAGTGACAGAGACTGGGAGGTGACGGGTGGATCAGGTGAGGGGGAGTGACGGTCAGACGGAGGAGGGGAGAGTGGGAATAGTGACAGAGACTGGGAAGTGACGGGTGGATCCAGATGAGGGGGAGTGACGGACAGACGGAGGAGGGGAGAGTGGGAATAGTGACAGAGACTGGGAGGTGACGGGTGGATCCAGATGAGGGGGAGTGACGGACAGACGGAGGAGAGGAGAGTGGGAATAGTGACAGAGACTGGGAGGTGACGGTTGGATCAGGTGAGGGGGATTGATGGACAGACGGAGGAGGGGAGAGTGGGAATAGTGACAGAGACTGGGAGGTGACGGGTGGATCAGGTGAGGGGGAGTGACGGACAGACGGAGGAGGGGAGAGTGGGAATAGTGACAGAGACTGGGAGGTGACGCGTGGATCAGGTGAGAGGGAGTGAGGGACAGACGGAGGAGGGGAGAGTGGGAATAGTGACAGAGACTGGGAGGTGACGGGTGGATCAGGTGAGGGGGAGCGATGGACAGACGGAGGGGGGGAGAGAGGGAATAGTAACAGAGACTGGGAGGTGACGGGTGGATCAGGTGGGGGGAGTGATGGACAGACGGAGGAGGGGAGAGTGGGAATAGTGACAGAGACTGGGAGGTGACGGGTGGATCAGGTGATGGGGAGTGATGGACAGACGGAGGAGGGGAGAGTGGGAATAGTGACAGAGACTGGGAGGTGACGGGTGAATCAGGTGAGGGGGAGCGAGGGACAGACGGAGGAGGGGAGAGTGGGAATAGTGAAAGAGACTGGGAGGTGACGGGTGGATCAGGTGAGGGGGAGTGACGGTCAGACGGAGGAGGGGAGAGTGGGAATAGTGACAGAGACTGGGAAGTGACGGGTGGATCCAGATGAGGGGGAGTGATGGACAGACGGAGGAGGGGAGAGTGGGAATAGTGACAGAGACTGGGAGGTGACGGGTGGATCCAGATGAGGGGGAGTGACGGACAGACGGAGGAGAGGAGAGTGGGAATAGTGACAGAGACTGGGAGGTGACGGGTGGATCAGGTGAGGGGGATTGATGGACAGATGGAGGAGGGGAGAGTGGGAATAGTGACAGAGACTGGGAGGTGACGGGTGGATCAGGTGAGGGGGAGTGACGGACAGACGGAGGACGGGAGAGTGGGAATAGTGACAGAGACTGGGAGGTGACGGGTGGATCCAGGTGAGGGGGAGTGACGGACAGACGGAGGAGGGGAGAGTGGGAATAATGACAGAGACTGGGAGGTGACGGGTGGATCAGGTGAGGGGGAGTGACGGACAGACGGAGGAGGGGAGAGTGGGAATAGTGACAGAGACTGGGAGGTGACGGGTGGATCAGGTGAGGGGGAGTGATGGACAGGTGGAGGAGGGGAGAGTGGGAATAGTGACAGAGACTGGGAGGTGACGGGTGGATCAGGCGAGGGGAGTGATGGAGAAGACGGAGGAGGTGAGAGTGGGAATAGTGACAGAGACTGGGAGGAGACGGATGGATCGGGTGAGGGGGAGTGATGGACAGATGGAGGAGGGGAGAGTGGGAATAGTGACAGAGACTGGGAGGTGACGGGTGGATCAGGTGAGGGGGAGTGACGGGCGGACGGAGGAGGTGAGAGTGGGAATAGTGACAGAGACTGGGAGGTAACGGGTGGATCGGGTGAGGGGGAGTAATGGACAGACGGAGGAGGGGAGATTGGGAATAGTGACAGAGACTGGGAGGTAACGGGTGGATCGGGTGAGGGGGAGTAATGGACAGACGGAGGAGGGGAGATTGGGAATAGTGACAGAGACTGGGAGGTGACGGGAGGATCAGGTGAGGGGGAGTGACGGACAGACGGAGGAGGGGAGAGTGGGAATAGTGACAGAGACTGGGAGGTGACGGGTGGATCCAGGTGAGGGGGAGTGATGGACAGACGGAGGAGAGGAGAGTGGGAATAGTGACAGAGACATGGAGGTGACGGTTGGATCAGGTGAGGGGGAGTGATGGACAGACGGAGGAGGGGAGAGTGGGAATAGTGACAGAGACTGTGAGGTGACGGGTGGATCAGGTGAGGGGGAGTGAGGGACAGACGGAGGAGGGGAGAGTGGGAATATTGACAGAGACTGGGAGGTGACGGGTGGATCAGGTGAGGGGGAGTGACGGACAGACGGAGGAGGGGAGAGTGGGAATAGTGACAGAGACTGGGAGGTGACGGGTGGATCAGGTGTGGGGGAGTGACGGACAGACGGAGGAGGGGAGAGTGGGAATAGTGACAGAGACTGGGAGGTGACGGGTGGATCAGGTGAGGGGGAGTGATGGACAGACGGAGGAGGGGAGAGTGGGAATAGTGACGGAGACTGGGAGGTGACGGGTGGATCAGGTGAGGGGGAGTGAGGGACAGACGGAGGACAGGAGAGTGGGAATAGTGACAGAGACTGGGAGGTGACGGGTGGATCAGGTGAGGGGGAGTGATGGACAGACGGAGGGGGGGAGAGTGGGAATAGTAACAGAGACTGGGAGGTGATGGGTGGATCAGGCGGGGGGAGTGATGGACGGAGGAGGGGAGAGTGGGAATAGTGACAGAGACTGGGAGGTGACGGGTGGATCAGGTGATGGGGAGTGACGGACAGACGGAGGAGGGGAGAGGGGAGAGTGGGAATAGTGACAGAGACTGGGAGGTGACGGTTGGATCAGGTGAGGGGGAGTGATGGACAGACGGAGGAGGGGAGAGTGGGAATAGTGACAGAGACTGGGAGGTGACGGTTGGATCAGGTGAGGGGGAGTGAGGGACAGACGGAGGAGGGGAGAGTGGGAATAGTGACAGAGACTGGGAGGTGACGGGTGGATCAGGTGAGGGGGAGTGATGCACAGATGTAGGAGGGGAGAGTGGGAATAGTGACAGAGACTGGGAGGTGACGGGTGGATCAGGTGAGTGGGAGTGACGGACAGGCGGAGGAAGGGAGAGTGGGAATAGTGACATAGACTGGGAGGTGACGGGTGGATCAGGTGAGGGGGAGTAACGGATAGACGGAGGAGGGGAGAGTGGGAATAGTGACAGAGACTGGGAGGTGACGGGTGGATCCAGGTGAGGGGAGTGATGGACAGACGGAGGAGGGGAGAGTGGGAATAGTGACAGAGACTGGGAGGTGACGGGTGGATCAGGTGAGGGGGAGTGGGAATAGTGACAGAGACTGGGAGGTGACGGGTGGATCAGGTGAGGGGGAGTGATGGACAGACGGAGGAGGGGAGAGTGGGAATAGTGACAGAGACTGGGAGGTGACGGGTGGATCAGGTGAGGGGGAGTGACGGACAGACGGAGGAGGGGAGAGTGGGAATAGTGACAGAGACTGGGAGGTGACGGGTGGATCAGGTGAGGGGGAGTGAGGGACAGACGGAGGAGGGGAGAGTGGGAATAGTGACAGAGACTGGGAGGTGACGGGTGGATCAGGTGAGGGGTAGTGATGGACAGACGGAGGAGGGGAGAGTGGGAATAGTGACAGAGACTGGGAGGTGACGGGTGGATCAGGTGAGGGGGAGTGATGGACAGACGGAGGACAGGAGAGTGGGAATAGTGACAGAGACTGGGAGGTGACGGGTGGATCAGGTGAGGGGGAGTGATGGACAGACGGAGGGGGGGAGAGTGGGAATAGTAACAGAGACTGGGAGGTGATGGGTGGATAAGGCGGGGGGAGTGATGGACGGAGGGGGGGAGAGTGGGAATAGTGACAGAGACTGGGAGGTGACGGGTGGATCAGGTGAGGGGGAGTGATGGACAGACGGAGCAGAGGAGAGTGGGAATAGTGACAGAGACTGGGAGGTGACGGTTGGATCAGGTGAGGGGGAGTGATGGGCAGACGGAGGACGGGAGAGTGGGAATAGTGACGGAGACTGGGAGGTGACGGGTGGATCAGGTGAGGGGGAGTGACGGACAGATGGAGGAGGGGAGAGTGGGAATAGTGACAGAGACTGGGAGGTGACGGGTGGATCAGGTGAGGGGGAGTGACGGACAGACGGAGGAAGGGAGAGTTGGAATAGTGACATAGACTGGGAGGTGACGGGTGGATCAGGTGAGGGGGAGTGACGGACAGACGGAGGAGGGGAGAGTGGGAATAGTGACAGAGACTGGGAAGTGACGGGTGGATCAGGTGAGGGGGAGTGATGGACAGACGGAGGAGGGGAGAGTGGGAATAGTGACAGAGACTGGGAAGTGACGGGTGGATCAGGTGAGTGGGAGTGACGGACAGACGGAGGAAGGAGAGTGGGAATAGTGACATAGACTGGGAGGTGACGGGTGGATCAGGAGAGGGGGAGTGATGGACAGACGGAGGAGGGGAGAGTGGGAATAGTGACAGAGACTGGGAGGTGACGGGTGGATCAGGTGAGGGGGAGTGATGGACAGATGGAGGAGGGGAGAGTGGGAATAGTGACAGAGACTGGGAGGTGACGGGTGGATCAGGTGAGGGGGAGTGAGCGACAGACGGAGAAGGGGAGAGTGGGAATAGTGACAGAGACTGGGAGGTGATGGGTGGATCAGGTGAGGGGGAGTGATGGACGGAGGAGGGGAGAGTGGGAATAGTGACAGAGACTGGGAGGTGACGGGTGGATCAGGTGAGGGGGAGTGATGGACAGACGGAGGAGAGGAGAGTGGGAATAGTGACAGAGACTGGGAGGTGACGGTGGATCAGGTGAGGGGGATTGATGGACAGATGGATTAGGGGAGAGTGGGAATAGTGACAGAGACTGGGAGGTGACGGGTGGATCAGGTGAGGGGGAGTGATGGACAGACGGAGGAGGGAGAGTGGGAATAGTGACAGACACTGGAGGTGACGGGTGGATCCAGGTGAGGGGGAGTGATGGACAGGCGGAGGAAGGAGAGTGGGAATAGTGACAGAGACTGGGAGGTGACGGGTGAATCAGGTGAGGGGGAGTGAGGGACAGACGGAGGAGGGGAGAGTGGGAATAGTGACAGAGACTGGGAGGTGACGGGTGGATCAGGTGAGGGGGAGCGATGGACAGATGGAGGGGGGGAGAGAGGGAATAGTAACAGAGACTGGGAGGTGACGGGTGGATCAGGTGGGGGGAGTGATGGACAGACGGAGGAGGGGAGAGTGGGAATAGTGACAGAGACTGGAGGTGACGGGTGGATCAGGTGATGGGGAGTGATGGACAGACGGAGGAGGGGAGAGTGGGAATAGTGACAGAGACTGGGAGGTGACGGGTGGATCAGGTGAGGGGAGTGATGGACAGACGGAGGAGGGGAGAGTGGGAATAGTGACAGAGACTGGGAGGTGACGGGTGGATCAGGTGAGGGGGAGTGACGGTCAGACGGAGGAGGGGAGAGTGGGAATAGTGACAGAGACTGGGAAGTGACGGGTGGATCCAGATGAGGGGGAGTGACGGACAAACGGAGGAGGGGAGAGTGGGAATAGTGACAGAGACTGGGAGGTGACGGTTGGATCAGGTGAGGGGGAGTGAGGGACAGACGGAGGAGGGGAGAGTGGGAATAGTGACAGAGACTGGGAGGTGACGGGTGGATCAGGTGAGGGGGAGTGATGCACAGATGTAGGAGGGGAGAGTGGGAATAGTGACAGAGACTGGGAGGTGACGGGTGGATCAGGTGAGTGGGAGTGACGGACAGGCGGAGGAAGGGAGAGTGGGAATAGTGACATAGACTGGGAGGTGACGGGTGGATCAGGTGAGGGGGAGTAACGGACAGACGGAGGAGGGGAGAGTGGGAATAGTGACAGAGACTGGGAGGTGACGGGTGGATCCAGGTGAGGGGAGTGATGGACAGACGGAGGAGGGGAGAGTGGGAATAGTGACAGAGACTGGGAGGTGACGGGTGGATCAGGTGAGGGGGAGTGGGAATAGTGACAGAGACTGGGAGGTGACGGGTGGATCAGGTGAGGGGGAGTGATGGACAGACGGAGGAGGGGAGAGTGGGAATAGTGACAGAGACTGGGAGGTGACGGGTGGATCAGGTGAGGGGGAGTGACGGACAGACGGAGGAGGGGAGAGTGGGAATAGTGACAGAGACTGGGAGGTGACGGGTGGATCCAGGTGAGGGGGAGTGATGGACAGACGGAGGAGAGGAGAGTGGGAATAGTGACAGAGACATGGAGGTGACGGTTGGATCAGGTGAGGGGGAGTGATGGACAGACGGAGGAGGGGAGAGTGGGAGTAGTGACAGAGACTGGGAGGTGACGGGTGGATCAGGTGAGGGGGAGTGAGGGACAGACGGAGGAGGGGAGAGTGGGAATAGTGACAGAGACTGGGAGGTGACGGGTGGATCAGGTGAGGGGGAGTGACGGACAGACGGAGGAGGGGAGAGTGGGAATAGTGACAGAGACTGGGAGGTGACGGGTGGATCAGGTGTGGGGGAGTGACGGACAGACGGAGGAGGGGAGAGTGGGAATAGTGACAGAGACTGGGAGGTGACGGGTGGATCAGGTGAGGGGTAGTGATGGACAGACGGAGGAGGGGAGAGTGGGAATAGTGACAGAGACTGGGAAGTGACGGGTGGATCAGGTGAGTGGGAGTGACGGACAGACGGAGGAAGGGAGAGTGGGAATAGTGACATAGACTGGGAGGTGACGGGTGGATCAGGTGAGGGGGAGTGATGGACAGACGGAGGAGGGGAGAGTGGGAATAGTGACAGAGACTGGGAGGTGACGGGTGGATCAGGTGAGGGGGAGTGATGGACAGATGGAGGAGGGGAGAGTGGGAATAGTGACAGAGACTGGGAGGTGACGGGTGGATCAGGTGAGGGGGAGTGAGCGACAGACGGAGAAGGGGAGAGTGGGAATAGTGACAGAGACTGGGAGGTGATGGGTGGATCAGGTGAGGGGGAGTGATGGACGGAGGAGGGTGAGTGGGAATAGTGACAGAGACTGGGAGGTGACGGGTGGATCAGGTGAGGGGGAGTGATGGACAGACGGAGGAGAGGAGAGTGGGAATAGTGACAGAGACTGGGAGGTGACGGGTGGATCAGGTGAGGGGGATTGATGGACAGATGGAGGAGGGGAGAGTGGGAATAGTGACAGAGACTGGGAGGTGACGGGTGGATCAGGTGAGGGGGAGTGATGGACAGACGGAGGAGGGGAGAGTGGGAATAGTGACAGACACTGGGAGGTGACGGGTGGATCCAGGTGAGGGGGAGTGATGGACAGGCGGAGGAAGGGAGAGTGGGAATAGTGACAGAGACTGGGAGGTGACGGGTGAATCAGGTGAGGGGGAGTGAGGGACAGACGGAGGAGGGGAGAGTGGGAATAGTGACAGAGACTGGGAGGTGACGGGTGGATCAGGTGAGGGGGAGCGATGGACAGATGGAGGGGGGGAGAGAGGGAATAGTAACAGAGACTGGGAGGTGACGGGTGGATCAGGTGGGGGGAGTGATGGACAGACGGAGGAGGGGAGAGTGGGAATAGTGACAGAGACTGGGAGGTGACGGGTGGATCAGGTGATGGGGAGTGATGGACAGACGGAGGAGGGGAGAGTGGGAATAGTGACAGAGACTGGGTGGTGACGGGTGAATCAGGTGAGGGGTAGCGAGGGACAGACGGAGGAGGGGAGAGTGGGAATAGTGACAGAGACTGGGAGGTGACGGGTGGATCATGTGAGGGGGAGTGATGGACAGACGGAGGAGGGGAGAGTGGGAATAGTGACAGAGACTGGGAGGTGACGGGTGGATCAGGTGAGGGGGAGTGACTGTCAGACGGAGGAGGGGAGAGTGGGAATAGTGACAGAGACTGGGAAGTGACGGGTGGATCCAGATGAGGGGGAGTGACGGACAGACGGAGGAGGGGAGAGTGGGAATAGTGACAGAGACTGGGAGGTGACGGGTGGATCCAGATGAGGGGGAGTGACGGACAGACGGAGGAGAGGAGAGTGGGAATAGTGACAGAGACTGGGAGGTGACGGTTGGATCAGGTGAGGGGGATTGATGGACAGACGGAGGAGGGGAGAGTGGGAATAGTGACAGAGACTGGGAGGTGACGGGTGGATCAGGTGAGGGGGAGTGACGGACAGACGGAGGAGGGGAGAGTGGGAATAGTGACAGAGACTGGGAGGTGACGCGTGGATCAGGTGAGGGGGAGTGAGGGACAGACGGAGGAGGGGAGAGTGGGAATAGTGACAGAGACTGGGAGGTGACGGGTGGATCAGGTGAGGGGGAGCGATGGACAGACGGAGGGGGGGAGAGAGGGAATAGTAACAGAGACTGGGAGGTGACGGGTGGATCAGGTGGGGGGAGTGATGGACAGACGGAGGAGGGGAGAGTGGGAATAGTGACAGAGACTGGGAGGTGACGGGTGGATCAGGTGATGGGGAGTGATGGACAGACGGAGGAGGGGAGAGTGGGAATAGTGACAGAGACTGGGAGGTGACGGGTGAATCAGGTGAGGGGGAGCGAGGGACAGACGGAGGAGGGGAGAGTGGGAATAGTGAAAGAGACTGGGAGGTGACGGGTGGATCAGGTGAGGGGGAGTGACGGTCAGACGGAGGAGGGGAGAGTGGGAATAGTGACAGAGACTGGGAAGTGACGGGTGGATCCAGATGAGGGGGAGTGATGGACAGACGGAGGAGGGGAGAGTGGGAATAGTGACAGAGACTGGGAGGTGACGGGTGGATCCAGATGAGGGGGAGTGACGGACAGACGGAGGAGAGGAGAGTGGGAATAGTGACAGAGACTGGGAGGTGACGGGTGGATCAGGTGAGGGGGATTGATGGACAGACGGAGGAGGGGAGAGTGGGAATAGTGACAGAGACTGGGAGGTGACGGGTGGATCAGGTGAGGGGGAGTGACGGACAGACGGAGGACGGGAGAGTGGGAATAGTGACAGAGACTGGGAGGTGACGGGTGGATCCAGGTGAGGGGGAGTGACGGACAGACGGAGGAGGGGAGAGTGGGAATAATGACAGAGACTGGGAGGTGACGGGTGGATCAGGTGAGGGGGAGTGACGGACAGACGGAGGAGGGGAGAGTGGGAATAGTGACAGAGACTGGGAGGTGACGGGTGGATCAGGTGAGGGGGAGTGATGGACAGGCGGAGGAGGGGAGAGTGGGAATAGTGACAGAGACTGGGAGGTGACGGTGGATCAGGCGAGGGGAGTGATGGAGAAGACGGAGGAGGTGAGAGTGGGAATAGTGACAGAGACTGGGAGGAGACGGATGGATCGGGTGAGGGGGAGTGATGGACAGATGGAGGAGGGGAGAGTGGGAATAGTGACAGAGACTGGGAGGTGACGGGTGGATCAGGTGAGGGGGAGTGACGGGCGGACGGAGGAGGTGAGAGTGGGAATAGTGACAGAGACTGGGAGGTAACGGGTGGATCGGGTGAGGGGGAGTAATGGACAGACGGAGGAGGGGAGATTGGGAATAGTGACAGAGACTGGGAGGTAACGGGTGGATCGGGTGAGGGGGAGTAATGGACAGACGGAGGAGGGGAGATTGGGAATAGTGACAGAGACTGGGAGGTGACGGGAGGATCAGGTGAGGGGGAGTGACGGACAGACGGAGGAGGGGAGAGTGGGAATAGTGACAGAGACTGGGAGGTGACGGGTGGATCCAGGTGAGGGGGAGTGATGGACAGACGGAGGAGAGGAGAGTGGGAATAGTGACAGAGACATGGAGGTGACGGTTGGATCAGGTGAGGGGGAGTGATGGACAGACGGAGGAGGGGAGAGTGGGAATAGTGACAGAGACTGGGAGGTGACGGGTGGATCAGGTGAGGGGGAGTGAGGGACAGACGGAGGAGGGGAGAGTGGGAATATTGACAGAGACTGGGAGGTGACGGGTGGATCAGGTGAGGGGGAGTGACGGACAGACGGAGGAGGGGAGAGTGGGAATAGTGACAGAGACTGGGAGGTGACGGGTGGATCAGGTGTGGGGGAGTGACGGACAGACGGAGGAGGGGAGAGTGGGAATAGTGACAGAGACTGGGAGGTGACGGGTGGATCAGGTGAGGGGGAGTGATGGACAGACGGAGGAGGGGAGAGTGGGAATAGTGACGGAGACTGGGAGGTGACGGGTGGATCAGGTGAGGGGGAGTGAGGGACAGACGGAGGACAGGAGAGTGGGAATAGTGACAGAGACTGGGAGGTGACGGGTGGATCAGGTGAGGGGGAGTGATGGACAGACGGAGGGGGGGAGAGTGGGAATAGTAACAGAGACTGGGAGGTGATGGGTGGATCAGGCGGGGGGAGTGATGGACGGAGGAGGGGAGAGTGGGAATAGTGACAGAGACTGGGAGGTGACGGGTGGATCAGGTGAGGAGGAGTGACGGGCGGACGGAGGAGGTGAGAGTGGGAATAGTGACAGAGACTGGGAGGTAACGGGTGGATCAGGTGAGGGAGAGTAATGGACAGACGGAGGAGGGGAGATTGGGAATAGTGACAGAGACTGGGAGGTGACGGTTGGATCAGGTGAGGGGGAGTGAGGGACAGACGGAGGAGGGGAGAGTGGGAATAGTGACAGAGACTGGGAGGTGACGGGTGGATCAGGTGAGGGGGAGTGATGCACAGATGTAGGAGGGGAGAGTGGGAATAGTGACAGAGACTGGGAGGTGACGGGTGGATCAGGTGAGTGGGAGTGACGGACAGGCGGAGGAAGGGAGAGTGGGAATAGTGACATAGACTGGGAGGTGACGGGTGGATCAGGTGAGGGGGAGTAACGGACAGACGGAGGAGGGGAGAGTGGGAATAGTGACAGAGACTGGGAGGTGACGGGTGGATCCAGGTGAGGGGAGTGATGGACAGACGGAGGAGGGGAGAGTGGGAATAGTGACAGAGACTGGGAGGTGACGGGTGGATCAGGTGAGGGGGAGTGGGAATAGTGACAGAGACTGGGAGGTGACGGGTGGATCAGGTGAGGGGGAGTGATGGACAGACGGAGGAGGGGAGAGTGGGAATAGTGACAGAGACTGGGAGGTGACGGGTGGATCAGGTGAGGGGGAGTGACGGACAGACGGAGGAGGGGAGAGTGGGAATAGTGACAGAGACTGGGAGGTGACGGGTGGATCAGGTGAGGGGGAGTGAGGGACAGACGGAGGAGGGGAGAGTGGGAATAGTGACAGAGACTGGGAGGTGACGGGTGGATCAGGTGAGGGGTAGTGATGGACAGACGGAGGAGGGGAGAGTGGGAATAGTGACAGAGACTGGGAGGTGACGGGTGGATCAGGTGAGGGGGAGTGATGGACAGACGGAGGACAGGAGAGTGGGAATAGTGACAGAGACTGGGAGGTGACGGGTGGATCAGGTGAGGGGAGTGATGGACAGACGGAGGGGGGGAGAGTGGGAATAGTAACAGAGACTGGGAGGTGATGGGTGGATAAGGCGGGGGGAGTGATGGACGGAGGGGGGGAGAGTGGGAATAGTGACAGAGACTGGGAGGTGACGGGTGGATCAGGTGAGGGGGAGTGATGGACAGACGGAGCAGAGGAGAGTGGGAATAGTGACAGAGACTGGGAGGTGACGGTTGGATCAGGTGAGGGGGAGTGATGGGCAGACGGAGGACGGGAGAGTGGGAATAGTGACAGAGACTGGGAGGTGACGGGTGGATCAGGTGAGGGGGAGTGACGGACAGACGGAGGAAGGGAGAGTGGGAATAGTGACATAGACTGGGAGGTGACGGGTGGATCAGGTGAGGGGGAGTGACGGACAGACGGAGGAGGGGAGAGTGGGAATAGTGACAGAGACTGGGAAGTGACGGGTGGATCAGGTGAGGGGGAGTGATGGACAGACGGAGGAGGGGAGAGTGGGAATAGTGACAGAGACTGGGAAGTGACGGGTGGATCAGGTGAGTGGGAGTGACGGACAGACGGAGGAAGGGAGAGTGGGAATAGTGACATAGACTGGGAGGTGACGGGTGGATCAGGTGAGGGGGAGTGATGGACAGACGGAGGAGGGGAGAGTGGAATAGTGACAGAGACTGGGAGGTGACGGGTGGATCAGGTGAGGGGGAGTGATGGACAGATGGAGGAGGGGAGAGTGGGAATAGTGACAGAGACTGGGAGGTGACGGGTGGATCAGGTGAGGGGGAGTGAGCGACAGACGGAGAAGGGGAGAGTGGGAATAGTGACAGAGACTGGGAGGTGATGGGTGGATCAGGTGAGGGGGAGTGATGGACGGAGGAGGGGAGAGTGGGAATAGTGACAGAGACTGGGAGGTGACGGGTGGATCAGGTGAGGGGAGTGATGGACAGACGGAGGAGAGGAGAGTGGGAATAGTGACAGAGACTGGGAGGTGACGGGTGGATCAGGTGAGGGGGATTGATGGACAGATGGAGGAGGGGAGAGTGGGAATAGTGACAGAGACTGGGAGGTGACGGGTGGATCAGGTGAGGGGGAGTGATGGACAGACGGAGGAGGGGAGAGTGGGAATAGTGACAGACACTGGGAGGTGACGGGTGGATCCAGGTGAGGGGGAGTGATGGACAGGCGGAGGAAGGGAGAGTGGGAATAGTGACAGAGACTGGGAGGTGACGGGTGAATCAGGTGAGGGGGAGTGAGGGACAGACGGAGGAGGGGAGAGTGGGAATAGTGACAGAGACTGGGAGGTGACGGGTGGATCAGGTGAGGGGGAGCGATGGACAGATGGAGGGGGGGAGAGAGGGAATAGTAACAGAGACTGGGAGGTGACGGGTGGATCAGGTGCGGGGAGTGATGGACAGACGGAGGAGGGGAGAGTGGGAATAGTGACAGAGACTGGGAGGTGACGGGTGGATCAGGTGATGGGGAGTGATGGACAGACGGAGGAGGGGAGAGTGGGAATAGTGACAGAGACTGGGAGGTGACGGGTGGATCAGGTGAGGGGGAGTGATGGACAGACGGAGGAGGGGAGAGTGGGAATAGTGACAGAGACTGGGAGGTGACGGGTGGATCAGGTGAGGGGGAGTGACGGTCAGACGGAGGAGGGGAGAGTGGGAATAGTGACAGAGACTGGGAAGTGACGGGTGGATCCAGATGAGGGGGAGTGACGGACAGACGGAGGAGGGGAGAGTGGGAATAGTGACAGAGACTGGGAGGTGACGGGTGGATCCAGATGAGGGGGAGTGACGGACAGACGGAGGAGAGGAGAGTGGGAATAGTGACAGAGACTGGGAGGTGACGGTTGGATCAGGTGAGGGGGATTGATGGACAGACGGAGGAGGGGAGAGTGGGAATAGTGACAGAGACTGGGAGGTGACGGGTGGATCAGGTGAGGGGGAGTGACGGACAGACGGAGGAGGGGAGAGTGGGAATAGTGACAGAGACTGGGAGGTGACGCGTGGATCAGGTGAGGGGGAGTGAGGGACAGACGGAGGAGGGGAGAGTGGGAATAGTGACAGAGACTGGGAGGTGACGGGTGGATCAGGTGAGGGGGAGCGATGGACAGACGGAGGGGGGGAGAGAGGGAATAGTAACAGAGACTGGGAAGTGACGGGTGGATCAGGTGGGGGGAGTGATGGACAGACGGAGGAGGGGAGAGTGGGAATAGTGACAGAGACTGGGAGGTGACGGGTGGATCAGGTGATGGGGAGTGATGGACAGACGGAGGAGGGGAGAGTGGGAATAGTGACAGAGACTGGGAGGTGACGGGTGAATCAGGTGAGGGGAGCGAGGGACAGACGGAGGAGGGGAGAGTGGGAATAGTGACAGAGACTGGGAGGTGACGGGTGGATCAGGTGAGGGGAGTGACGGTCAGACGGAGGAGGGGAGAGTGGGAATAGTGACAGAGACTGGGAAGTGACGGGTGGATCCAGATGAGGGGGAGTGATGGACAGACGGAGGAGGGGAGAGTGGGAATAGTGACAGAGACTGGGAGGTGACGGGTGGATCCAGATGAGGGGGAGTGACGGACAGACGGAGGAGAGGAGAGTGGGAATAGTGACAGAGACTGGGAGGTGACGGGTGGATCAGGTGAGGGGGATTGATGGACAGACGGAGGAGGGGAGAGTGGGAATAGTGACA
>NW_027277136.1:0-31402 GCF_030028105.1 Mobula birostris
CCCTGAAACTCATGCCCTGAAACTCATGCCCTGAATCTCCTGTCCTGAAACTGATGCCCTGAATCTCATGCCCTGAATCTCATGCCCTGAAACTCCTGCACTGAAACACCTGCCCTGAATCTCCTGCCCTGAAAATGAAGCCCTGAATCTCATGCTCTAAAACTCGTGCACTGAATCTCATGCCCTCAATTAACTGCACTGAAACTCATGCCCTGAATCTCATGCCTGAAACTCATGCCCTGAACCTCATGCCCTGAAACTCAAGCCCTGAATCTCATGCCCTGAAACTCTTGCCCCTAAATCACATACCCTGAAACTCCTGCCCTAAAACTCATGCACTGAAACTCATGCCCTGAATCACATGCCCTAAAACTCCTGCCCTGAATCATCTGCCCAGAAACTCATGCCCTGAATTACATGCCCTGAAATACCTGCCCTGAATCTCATGCCCTGAAATTCATGCCCTGAATCTCATGCCCTGAAACTCCTGCACTGAAACTCATGCCCTGAAACTCATGCCCTGAATCACATGCCCTAAAATTCCTGCCCTGAATCAGATGCCCAGAAACTCATGCCCTGAATTACATGCCCTGAAATATCTGCCCTGAATCTCATGCACTGAAACTCACGCCCTGAATTACATGCCCTGAAACTCCTGCCCTCAAACTCATGCACTGAAACTCATGCCCTGAATCTCATGCCTTGAAACTCCTGCCCTCAAACTTATGCACTGAAACTCATGCCCTGAATCTCCTGCACTGAAACTCATGCCATGAATCTCATATCCTGAAACTCATGCCCTGAATCTCATGCCCTGAATCTCATGCCCAGAAACTCCTGCACTGAAACACCTGCCCTGAATCTCCTGCCTGAAAATCATGCCCTGAAACTCAAGCCCTGAATCTCATGCACTGAAACTCATGCCCTAAATCTCATACCCTGAATCTCCTGCCCTGAAACTCATGCACTGAAACTCATGCCCTGAATCACATGCCCTAAAACTCCTGCCCTGAATCATCTGCCCAGAAACTCATGGCCTGAATTACATGCCCTGAAATTCCTGCCCTGAATCTCATGCCCTGAAACTCATGCCCTGAATCTCATGCCCTGAAACTCCTGCACTCAAACTCATGCACTGAATCTCCTGCCCTGAAACTCATGCCCAGAATCTCATGCCCTGAATCTCATGCTCTGAAACTCGTGCACTGAATCTCATGCCCTCAAGTTCCTGCACTGAAACTCATGCCCTGAATCTCATGCCCTGAAACTCATGCCCTGAACCTCATGCCCTGAAACTCAAGCCCTGAATCTCATGCCCTGAAACTCATGCCCTAAATCACATACCCTGAAACTCCTGCCCTGAAACTCATGCACTGAATCTCATGCCCTGATCCACATGCCCTAAAACTAATGCCCTGAATCATCTGCCCAGAAACTCATGCCCTGAATTACATGCCCTGAAATACCTGCCCTGAATCTCATGCCCTGAAACTCATGCCCTGAATCTCATGCCCTGAAACTCCTGCCCTCAAACTCATGCACTGAAACTCATGCCCTGAATCTCATGCCTTGAAACTCCTGCCCTCAAATTCATGCACTGAAACTCATGCCCTGAATCTCATGCCCTGAAACACCTGCACTGAATCTCATGCCCTGAAACTCATGCCCTGAATCTCATGCCCTGAATCTCGTGCCCTGAAACTCCTGCACTAAAAAACAACTGCCCTGAATCTCCTGCCCTGAAAATGAAGCCCTGAATCTCATGCTCTAAAGCTCGTGCACTGAATCTCATGCCCTCAATTAACTGCACTGAAACTCATGCCCTGAATCTCATGCCCTGAAACTCATGCCCTGAACCTCATGCCCTGAACCTCAAGCCCTGAATCTCATGCCCTGAAACTCTTGCCCTAAATCACATACCCTGAAACTCCTGCCCTGAAACTCATGCACTGGAAACTCATGCCCTGAATCACATGCCCTAAAACTCCTGCCCTGAATCTTCTGCCCAGAAACTCATGCCCTGAATTACATGCCCTGAAATACCTGCCCTGAATCTCATGCCCTGAAACTCACGCCCTGAATCTTATGCCCTGAAACTCCTGCACTGAAACTCATGCCATGAAATCTCATATCCTGAAACTCACGCCCTGAATCTCATGCCCTGAAACTCCTGCACTGAAACACCTGCCCTGAATCTCCTGCTTTGAAACTCATGCCCTGAATCTCATGCCCTGAATCTCACACTCTGAAACTCGTGCACTGAATCTCATGACCTCAAGGTCCTGCACTGAAACTCATGCCCTGAATCTCATGTCCTGAAACTCCTGCCCTGAATCACCTACCGTGAAACTCATGCCCTGAATCTCATGCCCTGAAACTCCTGCACTTAAACTCATGCCATGAATCTCATATCCTGAAACTCAAGCCCTGAATCACAATGCCCTGAAACTCCTGCCCTGAAACTCATGCCCTGAAACTCATGCCCTGAATCTCCTGTCCTTAAACTCATGCCCTGAATCTCATGCTCTGAATCTCATGCCCTGAAACTCCTGCACTGAAACACGTGCCCTGAGTCTCCTGCCCTGAAAATGAAGCCCTGAATCTCATGCTCTAAAACTCGTGCACTGAATCTCATGCCCTCAATTAACTGCACTGAAACTCATGCCCTGAATCTCATGCCCTGAAACTCATGCCCTGAACCTCATGCCCTGAAACTCAAGCCCTGAATCTCATGCCCTGAAACTCTTGCCCTAAATCACATACCCTGAAACTCCTGCCCTGAAACTCATGCACTGAAACTCATGCCCTGAATCACATGCCTAAAACTCCTGCCCTGAATCAGCTGCCCAGAAACTCATGCCCTGAATTACATGCCCTGAAATACCTGCCCTGAATCTCATGCCCTGAAATTCATGCCCTGAATCTCATGCCCTGAAACTCCTGCACTGAAACTCATGCCCTGAAACTCATGCCCTGAATCACATGCCCTAAAACTCCTGCCCTGAATCAGCTGCCCAGAAACTCATGCCGTGAATTACATGCCCTGAAATATCTGCCCTGAATCTCATGCACTGAAACTCACGCCCTGAATTACATGCCCTGAAACTCCTGCCCTCAAACTCATGCACTGAAACTCATGCCCTGAATCTCATGCCTTGAAACTCCTGCCCTCAAACTTATGCACTGAAACTCATGCCCTGAATCTCCTGCACTGAAACTCATGCCATGAATCTCATATCCTGAAACTCATGCCCTGAATCTCGTGCCCTGAAACTCCTGCACTGAAACAACTGCCCTGAATCTCCTGCCCTGAAAATGAAGCCCTGAATCTCATGCTCTAAAGCTCGTGCACTGAATCTCATGCCCTCAATTAACTGCACTGAAACTCATGCCCTGAATCTCATGCCCTGAAACTCATGCCCTGAACCTCATGCCCTGAACCTCAAGCCCTGAATCTCATGCCCTGAAACTCTTGCCCTAAATCACATACCCTGAAACTCCTGCCCTGAAACTCATGCACTGAAACTCATGCCCTGAATCACATGCCCTAAAACTCCTGCCCTGAATCTTCTGCCCAGAAACTCATGCCCTGAATTACATGCCCTGAAATACCTGCCCTGAATCTCATGCCTGAAACTCACGCCCTGAATCTTATGCCCTGAAACTCCTGCACTGAAACTCATGCCATGAATCTCATATCCTGAAACTCACGCCCTGAATCTCATGCCCTGAAACTCCTGCACTGAAACACCTGCCCTGAATCTCCTGCTTTGAAACTCATGCCCTGAATCTCATGCCCTGAATCTCACACTCTGAAACTCGTGCACTGAATCTCATGACCTCAAGGTCCTGCACTGAAACTCATGCCCTGAATCTCATGTCCTGAAACTCCTGCCCTGAATCACCTACCGTGAAACTCATGCCCTGAATCTCATGCCCTGAAACTCCTGCACTTAAACTCATGCCATGAATCTCATATCCTGAAACTCAGGCCCTGAATCACATGCCCTGAAACTCCTGCCCTGAAACTCATGCCCTGAAACTCATGCCCTGAATCTCCTGTCCCTTAAACTCATGCCCTGAATCTCATGCTCTGAATCTCATGCCCTGAAACTCCTGCACTGAAACACCTGCCCTGAATCTCCTGCCCTGAAAATGAAGCCCTGAATCTCATGCTCTAAAACTCGTGCACTGAATCTCATGCCCTCAATTAACTGCACTGAAACTCATGCCCCTGAATCTCATGCCCTGAAACTCATGCCCTGAACCTCATGCCCTGAAACTCAAGCCCTGAACCTCATGCCCTGAAACTCAAGCCCTGAATCTCATGCCCTGAAACTCTTGCCCTAAATCACATACCCTGAAACTCCTGCCCTGAAACTCATGCACTGAAACTCATGCCCTGAATCACATGCCCTAAAACTCCTGCCCTGAATCAGCTGCCCAGAAACTCATGCCCTGAATTACATGCCCTGAAATACCTGCCCTGAATCTCATGCCCTGAAAATTCATGCCCTGAATCTCATGCCCTGAAACTCCTGCACTGAAACTCATGCCCTGAAACTCATGCCCTGAATCACATGCCCTAAAACTCCTGCCCTGAATCAGCTGCCCAGAAACTCATGCCGTGAATTACATGCCCTGAAATATCTGCCCTGAATCTCATGCACTGAAACTCACGCCCTGAATTACATGCCCTGAAACTCCTGCCCTCAAACTCATGCACTGAAACTCATGCCCTGAATCTCATGCCTTGAAACTCCTGCCCTCAAACTTATGCACTGAAACTCATGCCCTGAATCTCCTGCACTGAAACTCATGCCATGAATCTCATATCCTGAAACTCATGCCCTGAATCTCATGCCCTGAATCTCATGCCCAGAAACTCCTGCACTGAAACACCTGCCCTGAATCTCCTGCCCTGAAAATCATGCCCTGAAACTCAAGCCCTGAATCTCCTGCCCTGAAACTCATGCACTGAAACTCATGCCCTGAAACTCCTGCCCTCAAACTCATGCTGTGAAACTCAAGCCCTGAATTTCATGCCTTGAAACTCCTGTCCTGAATCTCATGCCCTGAAACTCATGCCCTGAATATCATGCCCTGAAACTCCTGCACTGAAACTCATGCCATGAATCTCATATCCTGAAACTCACGCCCTGAATTACATACCCTGAAACTCCTGCCTTGAAACGCTTGCCCTGAAACTCATTCCCTGAATCTCCTTTCTTAAAACTCATGCCCTGAATCTCATGCCCTGAATCTCATGCACTGAAATTCCTGCACTGAAACTCATGCCCTGAATCTCATGCCCTGAATCTCATGCTCTGAAATTCGTGCACTGAATCTCATGCCCTCAAGTTCCTGCTCTGAAACTCATGCCCTGAATCTCATGCCCTGAAACTCATGCCCTGAACCTCATGCCCTGAAACTCAAGCCCTGAATCTCATGCCCTGAAACTCATGCCCTAAATCACATACCCTGAAACTCCTGCCCTGAAACTCATGCACTGAATCTCATGCCCTGAACCACATGCCCTAAAACTAATGCCCTGAATCATCTGCCCAGAAACTGATGCCTGAATTACATGCCCTGAAACACCTGCCCTGAATCTCATGCCTGAAACTCACGCCTGAATCACATGCCCTGAAACTCCTGCCCTGAAACTCATGCCCTGAAACTCATGCCCTGAAACTCATGCCCTGAATCTCCTGTCCTGAAACTGATGCCCTGAATCTCATGCCCTGAATCTCATGCCCTGAAACTCCTGCACTGAAACACCTGCCCTGAATCTCCTGCCCTGAAAATGAAGCCCTGAATCTCATGCTCTAAAACTCGTGCACTGAATCTCATGCCCTCAATTAACTGCACTGAAACTCATGCCCTGAATCTCATGCGCTGAAACTCATGCCCTGAACCTCATGCCCTGAAACTCAAGCCCTGAATCTCATGCCCTGAAACTCTTGCCCTAAATCACATACCCTGAAACTCCTGCCCTGAAACTCATGCACTGAAACTCATGCCCTGAATCACATGCCCTAAAACTCCTGCCCTGAATCATATGCCCAGAAACTCATGCCCTGAATTACATGCCCTGAAATACCTGCCCTGAATCTCATGCCCTGAAATTCATGCGCTGAATCTCATGCCCTGAAACTCCTGCACTGAAACTCATGCCCTGAAACTCATGCCCTGAATCACATGCCCTAAAATTCCTGCCCTGAATCAGATGCCCAGAAACTCATGCCCTGAATTACATGCCCTGAAATATCTGCCCTGAATCTCATGCACTGAAACTCCTGCCCTCAAACCCATGCACTGAAACTCATGCCCTGAATCTCATGCCTTGAAACTCCTGCCCTCAAACTTATGCACTGAAAACTCATGCCCTGAATCTCCTGCACTGAAACTCATGCCATGAATCTCATATCCTGAAACTCATGCCCTGAATCTCATGCCCAGAAACTCCTGCACTGAAACACCTGCCCTGAATCTCCTGCCCTGAAAATCATGCCCTGAAACTCAAGCCCTGAATCTCATGCACTGAAACTCATGCCCTAAATCTCATACCCTGAATCTCCTGCCCTGAAACTCATGCACTGAAACTCATGCCCTGAATCACATGCCCTAAAACTCCTGCCCTGAATCATCTGCCCAGAAACTCATGGCCTGAATTACATGCCCTGAAATTCCTGCCCTGAATCTCATGCCCTGAAACTCATGCCCTGAATCTCATGCCCTGAAACTCCTGCCTTCAAGCTCATGCAGTGAAACTCAAGCCCTGAATTTCATGCCTTGAAACTCCTGTCCTGAATCTCATGCCCTGAAACTCATGCCTGAATCTCATGCCCTGAAACTCCCTGCACTGAAACTCATGCCATGAATCTCATATCCTGAAACTCACGCCCTGAATTTCATACCCTGAAACTCCTGCCTTGAAACGCATGCCCTGAAACTCATTCCATGAATCTCCTGTCCTAAAACTCATGCCCTGAATCTCATGCCCTGAATCTCATGCCCTGAAATTCCTGCACTGAAACACCTGCCCTGAATCTCCTGCCCTGAAACTCATGCCCAGAATCCCATGCCCTGAATCTCATGCTCTGAAACTCGTGCACTGAATCTCATGCCCTCACGTTCCTGCACTGAAACTCATGCCCTGAATCTCATGCCCTGAAACTCATGCCCTGAACCTCATGCCCTGAAACTCAAGCCCTGAATCTCATGCCCTGAAACTCATGCCCTAAATCACATACCCTGAAACTCCTGCCCTGAAACTCATGCACTGAATCTCATGCCCTGATTCACATGCCCTAAAACTAATGCCCTGAATCATCTGCCCAGAAACTCATGCCCTGAATTACATGCCCTGAAATACCTGCCCTGAATCTCATGCCCTGAAACTCATGCCCTGAATCTCATGCCCTGAAACTCCTGCCCTCAAATTCATGCACTGAAACTCATGCCCTGAATCTCATGCCCTGAAACACCTGCACTGAATCTCATGCCCTGAAACTCATGCCCTGAATCTCATGCCCTGAATCTCGTGCCCTGAAACTCCTGCACTGAAACAACTGCCCTGAATATCCTGCCCTGAAAATGAAGCCCTGAATCTCATGCTCTAAAGCTCGTGCACTGAATCTCATGCCCTCAATTAACTGCACTGAAACTCATGCCCTGAATCTCATGCCCTGAAACTCATGCCATGAACCTCATGCCCTGAACCTCAAGCCCTGAATCTCATGCCCTGAAACTCTTGCCCTAAATCACATACCCTGAAACTCCTGCCCTGAAACTCATGCACTGAAACTCATGCCCTGAATCACATGCCCTAAAACTCCTGCCCTGAATCATCTGCCCAGAAACTCATGCCCTGAATTACATGCACTGAAATACCTGCCCTGAATCTCATGCCCTGAAACTCATGCCCTGAATCTCATGCCCTGAAACTCCTGCACTGAAACTCCTGCCCTGAAACTCATGCACTGAATCTCATGCCCTGAACCACATGCCCTAAAACTAATGCCCTGAATCATCTGCCCAGAAACTGATGCCCTGAATTACATGCCCTGAAACACCTGCCCTGAATCTCATGCCCTGAAACTCACGCCCTGAATCACATGCCCTGAAACTCCTGCCCTGAAACTCATGCCCTGAAACTCATGCCCTGAAACTCATGCCCTGAATCTCCTGTCCTGAAACTGATGCCCTGAATCTCATGCCCTGAATCTCATGCCCTGAAACTCCTGCACTGAAACACCTGCCCTGAATCTCCTGCCCTGAAAATGAAGCCCTGAATCTCATGCTCTAAAACTCGTGCACTGAATCTCATGCCCTCAATTAACTGCACTGAAACTCATGCCCTGAATCTCATGCGCTGAAACTCATGCCCTGAACCTCATGCCCTGAAACTCAAGCCCTGAATCTCATGCCCTGAAACTCTTGCCCTAAATCACATACCCTGAAACTCCTGCCCTGAAACTCATGCACTGAAACTCATGCCCTGAATCACATGCCCTAAAACTCCTGCCCTGAATCATATGCCCAGAAACTCATGCCCTGAATTACATGCCCTGAAATACCTGCCCTGAATCTCATGCCCTGAAATTCATGCGCTGAATCTCATGCCCTGAAACTCCTGCACTGAAACTCATGCCCTGAAACTCATGCCCTGAATCACATGCCCTAAAATTCCTGCCCTGAATCAGATGCCCAGAAACTCATGCCCTGAATTACATGCCCTGAAATATCTGCCCTGAATCTCATGCACTGAAACTCCTGCCCTCAAACCCATGCACTGAAACTCATGCCCTGAATCTCATGCCTTGAAACTCCTGCCCTCAAACTTATGCACTGAAACTCATGCCCTGAATCTCCTGCACTGAAACTCATGCCATGAATCTCATATCCTGAAACTCATGCCCTGAATCTCATGCCCAGAAACTCCTGCACTGAAACACCTGCCCTGAATCTCCTGCCCTGAAAATCATGCCCTGAAACTCAAGCCCTGAATCTCATGCACTGAAACTCATGCCCTAAATCTCATACCCTGAATCTCCTGCCCTGAAACTCATGCACTGAAACTCATGCCCTGAATCACATGCCCTAAAACTCCTGCCCTGAATCATCTGCCCAGAAACTCATGGCCTGAATTACATGCCCTGAAATTCCTGCCCTGAATCTCATGCCCTGAAACTCATGCCCTGAATCTCATGCCCTGAAACTCCTGCCTTCAAGCTCATGCAGTGAAACTCAAGCCCTGAATTTCATGCCTTGAAAACTCCTGTCCTGAATCTCATGCCCTGAAACTCATGCCTGAATCTCATGCCCTGAAACTCCTGCACTGAAACTCATGCCATGAATCTCATATCCTGAAACTCACGCCCTGAATTTCATACCCTGAAACTCCTGCCTTGAAACGCATGCCCTGAAACTCATTCCATGAATCTCCTGTCCTAAAACTCATGCCCTGAATCTCATGCCCTGAATCTCATGCCCTGAAATTCCTGCACTGAAACACCTGCCCTGAATCTCCTGCCCTGAAACTCATGCCCAGAATCCCATGCCCTGAATCTCATGCTCTGAAACTCGTGCACTGAATCTCATGCCCTCACGTTCCTGCACTGAAACTCATGCCCTGAATCTCATGCCCTGAAACTCATGCCCTGAAACCTCATGCCCTGAAACTCAAGCCCTGAATCTCATGCCCTGAAACTCATGCCCTAAATCACATACCCTGAAACTCCTGCCCTGAAACTCATGCACTGAATCTCATGCCCTGATTCACATGCCCTAAAACTAATGCCCTGAATCATCTGCCCAGAAACTCATGCCCTGAATTACATGCCCTGAAATACCTGCCCTGAATCTCATGCCCTGAAACTCATGCCCTGAATCTCATGCCCTGAAACTCCTGCCCTCAAATTCATGCACTGAAACTCATGCCCTGAATCTCATGCCCTGAAACACCTGCACTGAATCTCATGCCCTGAAACTCATGCCCTGAATCTCATGCCCTGAATCTCGTGCCCTGAAACTCCTGCACTGAAACAACTGCCCTGAATATCCTGCCCTGAAAATGAAGCCCTGAATCTCATGCTCTAAAGCTCGTGCACTGAATCTCATGCCCTCAATTAACTGCACTGAAACTCATGCCCTGAATCTCATGCCCTGAAACTCATGCCATGAACCTCATGCCCTGAACCTCAAGCCCTGAATCTCATGCCCTGAAACTCTTGCCCTAAATCACATACCCTGAAACTCCTGCCCTGAAACTCATGCACTGAAACTCATGCCCTGAATCACATGCCCTAAAACTCCTGCCCTGAATCATCTGCCCAGAAACTCATGCCCTGAATTACATGCACTGAAATACCTGCCCTGAATCTCATGCCTGAAACTCATGCCCTGAATCTCATGCCCTGAAACTCCTGCACTGAAACTCATGCACTGAAACTCATGCCCTGAATCACATGCCCTAAAACTCCTGCCCTGAATCTTCTGCCCAGAAACTCATGCCCTGAATTACATGCCCTGAAATACCTGCCCTGAATCTCATGCCCTGAAACTCACGCCCTGAATCTTATGCCCTGAAACTCCTGCACTGAAACTCATGCCATGAATCTCATATCCTGAAACTCACGCCCTGAATCTCATGCCCTGAAACTCCTGCACTGAAACACCTGCCCTGAATCTCCTGCTTTGAAACTCATGCCCTGAATCTCATGCCCTGAATCTCACACTCTGAAACTCGTGCACTGAATCTCATGTCCTGAAACTCCTGCCCTGAATCACCTACCGTGAAACTCATGCCCTGAATCTCATGCCCTGAAACTCCTGCACTTAAATTCATGCCATGAATCTCATATCCTGAAACTCAGGCCCTGAATCACATGCCCTGAAACTCCTGCCCTGAAACTCATGCCCTGAAACTCATGCCCTGAATCTCCTGTCCTTAAACTCATGCCCTGAATCTCATGCTCTGAATCTCATGCCCTGAAACTCCTGCACTGAAACACCTGCCCTGAATCTCCTGCCCTGAAAATGAAGCCCTGAATCTCATGCTCTAAAACTCGTGCACTGAATCTCATGCCCTCAATTAACTGCACTGAAACTCATGCCCTGAATCTCATGCCCTGAAACTCATGCCCTGAACCTCATGCCCTGAAACTCAAGCCCTGAATCTCATGCCCTGAAACTCTTGCCCTAAATCACATACCCTGAAACTCCTGCCCTGAAACTCATGCACTGAAACTCATGCCCTGAATCACATGCCCTAAAACTCCTGCCCTGAATCAGCTGCCCAGAAACTCATGCCCTGAATTACATGCCCTGAAATACCTGCCCTGAATCTCATGCCCTGAAATTCATGCCCTGAATCTCATGCCCTGAAACTCCTGCACTGAAACTCATGCCCTGAAACTCATGCCCTGAATCACATGCCCTAAAACTCCTGCCCTGAATCAGCTGCGCAGAAACTCATGCCGTGAATTACATGCCCTGAAATATCTGCCCTAAATCTCATGCACTGAAACTCACGCCCTGAATTACATGCCCTGAAACTCCTGCCCTCAAACTCATGCACTGAAACTCATGCCCTGAATCTCATGCGCTGAAACTCATGCCCTGAACCTCATGCCCTGAAACTCAAGCCCTGAATCTCATGCCCTGAAACTCTTGCCCTAAATCACATACCCTGAAACTCCTGCCCTGAAACTCATGCACTGAAACTCATGCCCTGAATCACATGCCCTAAAACTCCTGCCCTGAATCATCTGCCCAGAAACTCATGCCCTGAATTACATGCCCTGAAATACCTGCCCTGAATCTCATGCCCTGAAATTCATGCGCTGAATCTCATGCCCTGAAACTCCTGCACTGAAACTCATGCCCTGAAACTCATGCCCTGAATCACATGCCCTAAAATTCCTGCCCTGAATCAGATGCCCAGAAACTCATGCCCTGAATTACATGCCCTGAAATATCTGCCCTGAATCTCATGCACTGAAACTCACGCCCTGAATTACATGCCCTGAAACTCCTGCCCTCAAACCCATGCACTGAAACTCATGCCCTGAATCTCATGCCTTGAAACTCCTGCCCTCAAACTTATGCACTGAAACTCATGCCCTGAATCTCCTGCACTGAAACTCATGCCATGAATCTCATATCCTGAAACTCATGCCCTGAATCTCATGCCCTGAATCTCATGCCCAGAAACTCCTGCACTGAAACACCTGCCCTGAATCTCCTGCCCTGAAAATCATGCCCTGAAACTCAAGCCCTGAATCTCATGCACTGAAACTCATGCCCTAAATCTCATACCCTGAATCTCCTGCCCTGAAACTCATGCACTGAAACTCATGCCCTGAATCATATGCCTCCTAAACTCCTGCCCTGAATCATCTGCCCAGAAACTCATGGCCTGAATTACATGCCCTGAAATTCCTGCCCTGAATCTCATGCCCTGAAACTCATGCCCTGAATCTCATGCCCTGAAACTCCTGCCTTCAAGCTCATGCAGTGAAACTCAAGCCCTGAATTTCATGCCTTGAAACTCCTGTCCTGAATCTCAAGCCCTGAAACTCATGCCTGAATCTCATGCCCTGAAACTCCTGCACTGAAACTCATGCCATGAATCTCATATCCTGAAACTCACGCCCTGAATTTCATACCCTGAAACTCCTGCCTTGAAACGCATGCCCTGAAACTCATTCCATGAATCTCCTGTCCTAAAACTCATGCCCTGAATCTCATGCCCTGAATCTCATGCCCTGAAATTCCTGCACTGAAACACCTGCCCTGAATCTCCTGCCCTGAAACTCATGCCCAGAATCTCATGCCCTGAATCTCATGCTCTGAAACTCGTGCACTGAATCTCATGCCCTCACGTTCCTGCACTGAAACTCATGCCCTGAATCTCATGCCCTGAAACTCATGCCCTGAACCTCATGCCCTGAAACTCAAGCCCTGAATCTCATGCCCTGAAACTCATGCCCTAAATCACATACCCTGAAACTCCTGCCCTGAAACTCATGCACTGAATCTCATGCCCTGATTCACATGCCCTAAAACTAATGCCCTGAATCATCTGCCCAGAAACTCATGCCCTGAATTACATGCCCTGAAATACCTGCCCTGAATCTCATGCCCTGAAACTCATGCCCTGAATCTCATGCCCTGAAACTCCTGCCCTCAAATTCATGCACTGAAACTCATGCCCTGAATCTCATGCCCTGAAACACCTGCACTGAATCTCATGCCCTGAAACTCATGCCCTGAATCTCATGCCCTGAATCTCGTGCCCTGAAACTCCTGCACTGAAACAACTGCCCTGAATATCCTGCCCTGAAAATGAAGCCCTGAATCTCATGCTCTAAAGCTCGTGCACTGAATCTCATGCCCTCAATTAACTGCACTGAAACTCATGCCCTGAATCTCATGCCCTGAAACTCATGCTATGAACCTCATGCCCTGAACCTCAAGCCCTGAATCTCATGCCCTGAAACTCTTGCCCTAAATCACATACCCTGAAACTCCTGCCCTGAAACTCATGCACTGAAACTCATGCCCTGAATCACATGCCCTAAAACTCCTGCCCTGAATCATCTGCCCAGAAACTCATGCCCTGAATTACATGCACTGAAATACCTGCCCTGAATCTCATGCCCTGAAACTCATGCCCTGAATCTCATGCCCTGAAACTCCTGCACTGAAACTCATGCACTGAAACTCATGCCCTGAATCACATGCCCTAAAACTCCTGCCCTGAATCTTCTGCCCAGAAACTCATGCCCTGAATTACATGCCCTGAAATACCTGCCCTGAATCTCATGCCCTGAAACTCACGCCCTGAATCTTATGCCCTGAAACTCCTGCACTGAAACTCATGCCATGAATCTCATATCCTGAAACTCACGCCCTGAATCTCATGCCCTGAAACTCCTGCACTGAAACACCTGCCCTGAATCTCCTGCTTTGAAACTCATGCCCTGAATCTCATGCCCTGAATCTCACACTCTGAAACTCGTGCACTGAATCTCATGACCTCAAGGTCCTGCACTGAAACTCATGCCCTGAATCTCATGTCCTGAAACTCCTGCCCTGAATCACCTACCGTGAAACTCATGCCCTGAATCTCATGCCCTGAAACTCCTGCACTTAAATTCATGCCATGAATCTCATATCCTGAAACTCAGGCCCTGAATCACATGCCCTGAAACTCCTGCCCTGAAACTCATGCCCTGAAACTCATGCCCTGAATCTCCTGTCCTTAAACTCATGCCCTGAATCTCATGCTCTGAATCTCATGCCCTGAAACTCCTGCACTGAAACACCTGCCCTGAATCTCCTGCCCTGAAAATGAAGCCCTGAATCTCATGCTCTAAAACTCGTGCACTGAATCTCATGCCCTCAATTAACTGCACTGAAACTCATGCCCTGAATCTCATGCCCTGAAACTCATGCCCTGAACCTCATGCCCTGAAACTCAAGCCCTGAATCTCATGCCCTGAAACTCTTGCCCTAAATCACATACCCTGAAACTCCTGCCCTGAAACTCATGCACTGAAACTCATGCCCTGAATCACATGCCCTAAAACTCCTGCCCTGAATCAGCTGCCCAGAAACTCATGCCCTGAATCACATGCCCTAAAACTCCTGCCCTGAATCATCTGCCCAGAAACTCATGCCCTGAATTACATGCCCTGAAATACCTGCCCTGAATCTCATGCCCTGAAATTCATGCGCTGAATCTCATGCCCTGAAACTCCTGCACTGAAACTCATGCCCTGAAACTCATGCCCTGAATCACATGCCCTAAAATTCCTGCCCTGAATCAGATGCCCAGAAACTCATGCCCTGAATTACATGCCCTGAAATATCTGCCCTGAATCTCATGCACTGAAACTCACGCCCTGAATTACATGCCCTGAAACTCCTGCCCTCAAACCCATGCACTGAAACTCATGCCCTGAATCTCATGCCTTGAAACTCCTGCCCTCAAACTTATGCACTGAAACTCATGCCCTGAATCTCCTGCACTGAAACTCATGCCATGAATCTCATATCCTGAAACTCATGCCCTGAATCTCATGCCCTGAATCTCATGCCCAGAAACTCCTGCACTGAAACACCTGCCCTGAATCTCCTGCCCTGAAAATCATGCCCTGAAACTCAAGCCCTGAATCTCATGCACTGAAACTCATGCCCTAAATCTCATACCCTGAATCTCCTGCCCTGAAACTCATGCACTGAAACTCATGCCCTGAATCACATGCCCTAAAACTCCTGCCCTGAATCATCTGCCCAGAAACTCATGGCCTGAATTACATGCCCTGAAATTCCTGCCCTGAATCTCATGCCCTGAAACTCATGCCCTGAATCTCATGCCCTGAAACTCCTGCCTTCAAGCTCATGCAGTGAAACTCAAGCCCTGAATTTCATGCCTTGAAACTCCTGTCCTGAATCTCATGCCCTGAAACTCATGCCTGAATCTCATGCCCTGAAACTCCTGCACTGAAACTCATGCCATGAATCTCATATCCTGAAACTCACGCCCTGAATTTCATACCCTGAAACTCCTGCCTTGAAACGCATGCCCTGAAACTCATTCCATGAATCTCCTGTCCTAAAACTCATGCCCTGAATCTCATGCCCTGAATCTCATGCCCTGAAATTCCTGCACTGAAACACCTGCCCTGAATCTCCTGCCCTGAAACTCATGCCCAGAATCTCATGCCCTGAATCTCATGCTCTGAAACTCGTGCACTGAATCTCATGCCCTCACGTTCCTGCACTGAAACTCATGCCCTGAATCTCATGCCCTGAAACTCATGCCCTGAACCTCATGCCCTGAAACTCAAGCCCTGAATCTCATGCCCTGAAACTCATGCCCTAAATCACATACCCTGAAACTCCTGCCCTGAAACTCATGCACTGAATCTCATGCCCTGATTCACATGCCCTAAAACTAATGCCCTGAATCATCTGCCCAGAAACTCATGCCCTGAATTACATGCCCTGAAATACCTGCCCTGAATCTCATGCCCTGAAACTCATGCCCTGAATCTCATGCCCTGAAACTCCTGCCCTCAAATTCATGCACTGAAACTCATGCCCTGAATCTCATGCCCTGAAACACCTGCACTGAATCTCATGCCCTGAAACTCATGCCCTGAATCTCATGCCCTGAATCTCGTGCCCTGAAACTCCTGCACTGAAACAACTGCCCTGAATATCCTGCCCTGAAAATGAAGCCCTGAATCTCATGCTCTAAAGCTCGTGCACTGAATCTCATGCCCTCAATTAACTGCACTGAAACTCATGCCCTGAATCTCATGCCCTGAAACTCATGCCATGAACCTCATGCCCTGAACCTCAAGCCCTGAATCTCATGCCCTGAAACTCTTGCCCTAAATCACATACCCTGAAACTCCTGCCCTGAATCTCATGCACTGAAACTCATGCCCTGAATCACATGCCCTAAAACTCCTGCCCTGAATCATCTGCCCAGAAACTCATGCCCTGAATTACATGCACTGAAATACCTGCCCTGAATCTCATGCCCTGAAACTCATGCCCTGAATCTCATGCCCTGAAACTCCTGCACTGAAACTCATGCACTGAAACTCATGCCCTGAATCACATGCCCTAAAACTCCTGCCCTGAATCTTCTGCCCAGAAACTCATGCCCTGAATTACATGCCCTGAAATACCTGCCCTGAATCTCATGCCCTGAAACTCACGCCCTGAATCTTATGCCCTGAAACTCCTGCACTGAAACTCATGCCATGAATCTCATATCCTGAAACTCACGCCCTGAATCTCATGCCCTGAAACTCCTGCACTGAAACACCTGCCCTGAATCTCCTGCTTTGAAACTCATGCCCTGAATCTCATGCCCTGAATCTCACACTCTGAAACTCGTGCACTGAATCTCATGACCTCAAGGTCCTGCACTGAAACTCATGCCCTGAATCTCATGTCCTGAAACTCCTGCCCTGAATCACCTACCGTGAAACTCATGCCCTGAATCTCATGCCCTGAAACTCCTGCACTTAAATTCATGCCATGAATCTCATATCCTGAAACTCAGGCCCTGAATCACATGCCCTGAAACTCCTGCCCTGAAACTCATGCCCTGAAACTCATGCCCTGAATCTCCTGTCCTTAAACTCATGCCCTGAATCTCATGCTCTGAATCTCATGCCCTGAAACTCCTGCACTGAAACACCTGCCCTGAATCTCCTGCCCTGAAAATGAAGCCCTGAATCTCATGCTCTAAAACTCGTGCACTGAATCTCATGCCCTCAATTAACTGCACTGAAACTCATGCCCTGAATCTCATGCCCTGAACCTCATGCCCTGAAACTCATGCCCTGAATCACATGCCCTAAAACTCCTGCCCTGAATCAGCTGCCCAGAAACTCATGCCCTGAATTACATGCCCTGAAATACCTGCCCTGAATCTCATGCCCTGAAATTCATGCCCTGAATCTCATGCCCTGAAACTCCTGCACTGAAACTCATGCCCTGAAACTCATGCCCTGAATCACATGCCCTAAAACTCCTGCCCTGAATCAGCTGCGCAGAAACTCATGCCGTGAATTACATGCCCTGAAATATCTGCCCTAAATCTCATGCACTGAAACTCACGCCCTGAATTACATGCCCTGAAACTCCTGCCCTCAAACTCATGCACTGAAACTCATGCCCTGAATCTCATGCCTTGAAACTCCTGCCCTCAAACTTATGCACTGAAACTCATGCCTGAATCTCCTGCACTGAAACTCATGCCATGAATCTCATATCCTGAAACTCATGCCCTGAATCTCATGCCCTGAATCTCATGCCCAGAAACTCCTGCACTGAAACACCTGCCCTGAATCTCCTGCCCTGAAAATCATGCCCTGAAACTCAAGCCCTGAATCTCCTGCCCTGAAACTCATGCACTGAAACTCATGCCCTGAAACTCCTGCCCTCAAACTCATGCAGTGAAACTCAAGCCCTGAATTTCATGCCTTGAAACTCCTGTCCTGAATCTCATGCCCTGAAACTCATGCCCTGAATATCATGCCCTGAAACTCCTGCACTGAAACTCATGCCATGAATCTCATATCCTGAAACTCACGCCCTGAATTACATACCCTGAAACTCCTGCCTTGAAACGCTTGCCCTGAAACTCATTCCCTGAATCTCCTTTCCTAAAACTCATGCCCTGAATCTCATGCCCTGAATCTCATGCCCTGAAATTCCTGCACTGAAACTCATGCCCTGAATCTCATGCCCTGAATCTCATGCTCTGAAATTCGTGCACTGAATCTCATGCCCTCAAGTTCCTGCTCTGAAACTCATGCCCTGAATCTCATGCCCTGAATCTCATGCCTGAACCTCATGCCCTGAAACTCAAGCCCTGAATCTCATGCCCTGAAACTCATGCCCTAAAACTAATGCCCTGAATCATCTGCCCAGAAACTCATGCCCTGAATTACATGCCCTGAAACACCTGCCCTGAATCTCATGCCCTGAAACTCACGCCCTGAATCACATGCCCTGAAACTCCTGCCCTGAAACTCATGCCTTGAAACTCATGCCCTGAATCTCCTGTCCTGAAACTCATGCCCTGAATCTCATGCCCTGAATCTCATGCCCTGAAACTCCTGCACTGAAACACCTGCCCTGAATCTCCTGCCCTGAAAATGAAGCCCTGAATCTCATGCTCTAAAACTCGTGCACTGAATCTCATGCCCTCAATTAACTGCACTGAAACTCATGCCCTGAATCTCATGCGCTGAAACTCATGCCCTGAACCTCATGCCTGAAACTCAAGCCCTGAATCTCATGCCCTGAAACTCTTGCCCTAAATCACATACCCTGAAACTCCTGCCCTGAAACTCATGCACTGAAACTCATGCCCTGAATCACATGCCCTAAAACTCCTGCCCTGAATCATCTGCCCAGAAACTCATGCCCTGAATTACATGCCCTGAAATACCTGCCCTGAATCTCATGCCCTGAAATTCATGCCCTGAATCTCATGCCCTGAAACTCCTGCACTGAAACTCATGCCCTGAAACTCATGCCCTGAATCACATGCCCTAAAATTCCTGCCCTGAATCAGATGCCCAGAAACTCATGCCCTGAATTACATGCCCTGAAATATCTGCCCTGAATCTCATGCACTGAAACTCACGCCCTGAATTACATGCCCTGAAACTCCTGCCCTCAAACTCATGCACTGAAACTCATGCCCTGAATCTCATGCCTTGAAACTCCTGCCCTCAAACTTATGCACTGAAACTCATGCCCTGAATCTCCTGCACTGAAACTCATGCCATGAATCTCATATCCTGAAACTCATGCCCTGAATCTCATGCCCTGAATCTCATGCCCAGAAACTCCTGCACTGAAACACCTGCCCTGAATCTCCTGCCCTGAAAATCATGCCCTGAAACTCAAGCCCTGAATCTCATGCACTGAAACTCATGCCCTAAATCTCATACCCTGAATCTCCTGCCCTGAAACTCATGCACTGAAACTCATGCCCTGAATCACATGCCCTAAAACTCCTGCCCTGAATCATCTGCCCAGAAACTCATGGCCTGAATTACATGCCCTGAAATTCCTGCCCTGAATCTCATGCCCTGAAACTCATGCCCTGAATCTCATGCCCTGAAACTCCTGCCTTCAAGCTCATGCAGTGAAACTCAAGCCCTGAATTTCATGCCTTGAAACTCCTGTCCTGAATCTCATGCCCTGAAACTCATGCCTGAATCTCATGCCCTGAAACTCCTGCACTGAAACTCATGCCATGAATCTCATATCCTGAAACTCACGCCCTGAATTTCATACCCTGAAACTCCTGCCTTGAAACGCATGCCCTGAAACTTATTCCATGAATCTCCTGTCCTAAAACTCATGCCCTGAATCTCATGCCCTGAATCTCATGCCCTGAAATTCCTGCACTGAAACACCTGCCCTGAATCTCCTGCCCTGAAACTCATGCCCAGAATCTCATGCCCTGAATCTCATGCTCTGAAACTCGTGCACTGAATCTCATGCCCTCAAGTTCCTGCACTGAAACTCATGCCCTGAATCTCATGCCCTGAAACTCATGCCCTGAACCTCATGCCCTGAAACTCAAGCCCTGAATCTCATGCCCTGAAACTCATGCCCTAAATCACATACCCTGAAACTCCTGCCCTGAAACTCATGCACTGAATCTCATGCCCTGATCCACATGCCCTAAAACTAATGCCCTGAATCATCTGCCCAGAAACTCATGCCCTGAATTACATGCCCTGAAATACCTGCCCTGAATCTCATGCCCTGAAACTCATGCCCTGAATCTCATGCCCTGAAACTCCTGCCCTCAAACTCATGCACTGAAACTCATGCCCTGAATCTCATGCCTTGAAACTCCTGCCCTCAAATTCATGCACTGAAACTCATGCCCTGAATCTCATGCCCTGAAACACCTGCACTGAATCTCATGCCCTGAAACTCATGCCCTGAATCTCATGCCCTGAATCTCGTGCCCTGAAACTCCTGCACTGAAACAAACTGCCCTGAATCTCCTGCCCTGAAAATGAAGCCCTGAATCTCATGCTCTAAAGCTCGTGCACTGAATCTCATGCCCTCAATTAACTGCACTGAAACTCATGCCCTGAATCTCATGCCCTGAAACTCATGCCCTGAACCTCATGCCCTGAACCTCAAGCCCTGAATCTCATGCCCTGAAACTCTTGCCCTAAATCACATACCCTGAAACTCCTGCCCTGAAACTCATGCACTGAAACTCATGCCCTGAATCACATGCCCTAAAACTCCTGCCCTGAATCATCTGCCCAGAAACTCATGCCCTGAATTACATGCCCTGAAATACCTGCCCTGAATCTCATGCCCTGAAACTCATGCCCTGAATCTCATGCCCTGAAACTCCTGCACTGAAACTCATGCACTGAAACTCATGCCCTGAATCACATGCCCTAAAACACCTGCCCTGAATCTTCTGCCCAGAAACTCATGCCCTGAATTACATGCCCTGAAATACCTGCCCTGAATCTCATGCCCTGAAACTCACGCCTTGAATCTTATGCCCTGAAACACCTGCACTGAAACTCATGCCATGAATCTCATATCCTGAAACTCACGCCTTGAATCACATGCCCTGAAACTCCTGCCCTGAAACTCATGCCCTGAAACTCATGCACTGAAACTCATGCCCTGAATCTCATGCCCTGAAACTCGTGCCCTGAAACTCCTGCACTGAAACACCAGCCCTGAAACTCATGCCCTGAATTACATGCCCTGAAATACCTGCCCTGAATCTCATGCCCTGAAACTCATGCCCTGAATCTCATGCCCTGAAACTCCTGCCCTCAAACTCATGCACTGAAACTCATGCCCTGAATCTCATGCCTTGAAACTCCTGCCCTCAAACTCATGCACTGAAACTCATGCCCTGAATCTCATGCCCTGAAACACCTGCACTGAAACTCATGCCATGAATCTCATATCCTGAAACTCACGCCTTGAATCACATGCCCTGAAACTCCTGCCCTGAAACTCATGCCCTGAAACTCATGCTCTGAAACTCATGCTCTGAATCTCATGCCCTGAATCTCGTGCCCTGAAACTCCTGCACTGAAACACCTGCCCTGAATCTCATGCCCTGAAACTCATGCCCTGAAACTCATGCCCCGAATCTCGTGCCCTGGTACTCCTGCACTGAAACTCATGCCATGAATCTCATATCCTGAAACTCACGCCTGAATTACATGCCCTGAAACTCCTGCCCTGAAACTCATGCCCTGAAACTCATGCCCTGAAACTCCTGCGCTCAAACTCATGCACTGAAACTCATGCACTGAAACTCATGCCCTGAATCTCATGCCCTGAAACTCGTGCCCTGAAACTCCTGCACTGAAACACCTGCCCTGAATCTCCTGCCCTGAAAATGAAGCCCTGAATCTCATGCTCTAAAACTCTTGCACTGAATCTCATGCCCTCAAGTTCCTGCACTGAAACTCATGCCCTGAATCTCATGCCCTGAAACTCATGCCCTGAACCTCATGCCCCGAATCTCGTGCCCTGGTACTCCTGCACTGAAACTCATGCCATGAATCTCATATCCTGAAACTCACGCCCTGAATTACATGCCCTGAAACTCCTGCCCTGAAACTCATGCCCTGAAACTCATGCCCTGAAACTCATGCCCTGAATCTCCTGTCCTAAAAATCATGCCCTGAATCTCATGCCGTGAAACTCATGCCCTGAATCTCATGACCGGAATCTCATGCTTTGAAACTCGTGCACTGAATCTCATGACCTCAAGTTCCTGCACTGAAACTCATGCCCTGAATATCATGCCCTGAAACTCCTGCACTGAAACTCATGCCATGAATCTCATATCCTGAAACTCACGCCCTGAATTACATACCCTGAAACTCCTGCCTTGAAACGCTTGCCCTGAAACTCATTCCCTGAATCTCCTTTCCTAAAACTCATGCCCTGAATCTCATGCCCTGAATCTCATGCCCTGAAATTCCTGCACTGAAACTCATGCCCTGAATCTCATGCCCTGAATCTCATGCTCTGAAATTCGTGCACTGAATCTCATGCCCTCAAGTTCCTGCTCTGAAACTCATGCCCTGAATCTCATGCCCTGAATCTCATGCCCTGAACCTCATGCCCTGAAACTCAAGCCCTGAATCTCATGCCCTGAAACTCATGCCCTAAAACTAATGCCCTGAATCATCTGCCCAGAAACTCATGCCCTGAATTACATGCCCTGAAACACCTGCCCGCCCTGAAACACCTGCCCTGAATCTCATGCCCTGAAACTCACGCCCTGAATCACATGCCCTGAAACTCCTGCCCTGAAACTCATGCCTTGAAACTCATGCCCTGAATCTCCTGTCCTGAAACTCATGCCCTGAATCTCATGCCCTGAATCTCATGCCCTGAAACTCCTGCACTGAAACACCTGCCCTGAATCTCCTGCCCTGAAAATGAAGCCCTGAATCTCATGCTCTAAAACTCGTGCACTGAATCTCATGCCCTCAATTAACTGCACTGAAACTCATGCCCTGAATCTCATGCGCTGAAACTCATGCCCTGAACCTCATGCCCTGAAACTCAAGCCCTGAATCTCATGCCCTGAAACTCTTGCCCTAAATCACATACCCTGAAACTCCTGCCCTGAAACTCATGCACTGAAACTCATGCCCTGAATCACATGCCCTAAAACTCCTGCCCTGAATCATCTGCCCAGAAACTCATGCCCTGAATTACATGCCCTGAAATACCTGCCCTGAATCTCATGCCCTGAAATTCATGCCCTGAATCTCATGCCCTGAAACTCCTGCACTGAAACTCATGCCCTGAAACTCATGCCCTGAATCACATGCCCTAAAATTCCTGCCCTGAATCAGATGCCCAAGAACTCATGCCCTGAATTACATGCCCTGAAATATCTGCCCTGAATCTCATGCACTGAAACTCACGCCCTGAATTACATGCCCTGAAACTCCTGCCTCGAAACTCATGCACTGAAACTCATGCCCTGAATCTCATGCCTTGAAACTCCTGCCCTCAAACTTATGCACTGAAACTCATGCCCTGAATCTCCTGCACTGAAACTCATGCCATGAATCTCATATCCTGAAACTCATGCCCTGAATCTCATGCCCTGAATCTCATGCCCAGAAACTCCTGCACTGAAACACCTGCCCTGAATCTCCTGCCCTGAAAATCATGCCCTGAAACTCAAAGCCCTGAATCTCATGCACTGAAACTCATGCCCTAAATCTCATACCCTGAATCTCCTGCCCTGAAACTCATGCACTGAAACTCATGCCCTGAATCACATGCCCTAAAACTCCTGCCCTGAATCATCTGCCCAGAAACTCATGGCCTGAATTACATGCCCTGAAATTCCTGCCCTGAATCTCATGCCCTGAAACTCATGCCCTGAATCTCATGCCCTGAAACTCCTGCCTTCAAGCTCATGCAGTGAAACTCAAGCCCTGAATTTCATGCCTTGAAACTCCTGTCCTGAATCTCATGCCCTGAAACTCATGCCTGAATCTCATGCCCTGAAACTCCTGCACTGAAACTCATGCCATGAATCTCATATCCTGAAACTCACGCCCTGAATTTCATACCCTGAAACTCCTGCCTTGAAACGCATGCCCTGAAACTTATTCCATGAATCTCCTGTCCTAAAACTCATGCCCTGAATCTCATGCCCTGAATCTCATGCCCTGAAATTCCTGCACTGAAACACCTGCCCTGAATCTCCTGCCCTGAAACTCATGCCCAGAATCTCATGCCCTGAATCTCATGCTCTGAAACTCGTGCACTGAATCTCATGCCCTCAAGTTCCTGCACTGAAACTCATGCCCTGAATCTCATGCCCTGAAACTCATGCCCTGAACCTCATGCCCTGAAACTCAAGCCCTGAATCTCATGCCCTGAAACTCATGCCCTAAATCACATACCCTGAAACTCCTGCCCTGAAACTCATGCACTGAATCTCATGCCCTGATCCACATGCCCTAAAACTAATGCCCTGAATCATCTGCCCAGAAACTCATGCCCTGAATTACATGCCCTGAAATACCTGCCCTGAATCTCATGCCCTGAAACTCATGCCCTGAATCTCATGCCCTGAAACACCTGCACTGAATCTCATGCCCTGAAACTCATGCCCTGAATCTCATGCCCTGAATCTCGTGCCCTGAAACTCCTGCACTGAAACAACTGCCCTGAATCTCCTGCCCTGAAAATGAAGCCCTGAATCTCATGCTCTAAAGCTCGTGCACTGAATCTCATGCCCTCAATTAACTGCACTGAAACTCATGCCCTGAATCTCATGCCCTGAAACTCATGCCCTGAACCTCATGCCCTGAACCTCAAGCCCTGAATCTCATGCCCTGAAACTCTTGCCCTAAATCACATACCCTGAAACTCCTGCCCTGAAACTCATGCACTGAAACTCATGCCCTGAATCACATGCCCTAAAACTCCTGCCCTGAATCATCTGCCCAGAAACTCATGCCCTGAATTACATGCCCTGAAATACCTGCCCTGAATCTCATGCCCTGAAACTCATGCCCTGAATCTCATGCCCTGAAACTCCTGCACTGAAACTCATGCACTGAAACTCATGCCCTGAATCACATGCCCTAAAACACCTGCCCTGAATCTTCTGCCCAGAAACTCATGCCCTGAATTACATGCCCTGAAATACCTGCCCTGAATCTCATGCCCTGAAACTCACGCCTTGAATCTTATGCCCTGAAACACCTGCACTGAAACTCATGCCATGAATCTCATATCCTGAAACTCACGCCTTGAATCACATGCCCTGAAACTCCTGCCCTGAAACTCATGCCCTGAAACTCATGCACTGAAACTCATGCCCTGAATCTCATGCCCTGAAACTCGTGCCCTGAAACTCCTGCACTGAAACACCAGCCCTGAAACTCATGCCCTGAATTACATGCCCTGAAATACCTGCCCTGAATCTCATGCCCTGAAACTCATGCCCTGAATCTCATGCCCTGAAACTCCTGCCCTCAAACTCATGCACTGAAACTCATGCCCTGAATCTCATGCCTTGAAACTCCTGCCCTCAAACTCATGCACTGAAACTCATGCCCTGAATCTCATGCCCTGAAACACCTGCACTGAAACTCATGCCATGAATCTCATATCCTGAAACTCACGCCTTGAATCACATGCCCTGAAACTCCTGCCCTGAAACTCATGCCCTGAAACTCATGCTCTGAAACTCATGCTCTGAATCTCATGCCCTGAATCTCGTGCCCTGAAACTCCTGCACTGAAACACCTGCCCTGAATCTCATGCCCTGAAACTCATGCCCTGAAACTCATGCCCCGAATCTCGTGCCCTGGTACTCCTGCACTGAAACTCATGCCATGAATCTCATATCCTGAAACTCACGCCCTGAATTACATGCCCTGAAACTCCTGCCCTGAAACTCATGCCCTGAAACTCATGCCCTGAAACTCCTGCGCTCAAACTCATGCACTGAAACTCATGCACTGAAACTCATGCCCTGAATCTCATGCCCTGAAACTCGTGCCCTGAAACTCCTGCACTGAAACACCTGCCCTGAATCTCCTGCCCTGAAAATGAAGCCCTGAATCTCATGCTCTAAAACTCTTGCACTGAATCTCATGCCCTCAAGTTCCTGCACTGAAACTCATGCCCTGAATCTCATGCCCTGAAACTCATGCCCTGAACCTCATGCCCCGAATCTCGTGCCCTGGTACTCCTGCACTGAAACTCATGCCATGAATCTCATATCCTGAAACTCACGCCCTGAATTACATGCCCTGAAACTCCTGCCCTGAAACTCATGCCCTGAAACTCATGCCCTGAAACTCATGCCCTGAATCTCCTGTCCTAAAAATCATGCCCTGAATCTCATGCCGTGAAACTCATGCCCTGAATCTCATGCCCTGAAACTCCTGCGCTCAAACTCATGCACTGAAACTCATGCCCTGAATCTCATGCCTTGAAACTCCTGCCCTCAAACTCATGCACTGAAACTCATGCCCTGAATCTCATGCCCCGAAACACTTGCACTGAAACTCATGCCATGAATCTCATATCCTGAAACTCACGCCTTGAATCACATGCCCTGAAACTCCTGCCCTGAAACTCATGCCCTGAAACTCATGCACTGAAACTCATGCCCTGAATCTCATGCCCTGAAACTCGTGCCCTGAAACTCCTGCACTGAAACACCTGCCCTGAATCTCCTGCCCTGAAAATGAAGCCCTGAATCTCATGCTCTAAAACTCTTGCACTGAATCTCATGCCCTCAAGTTCCTGCACTGAAACTCATGCCCTGAATCTCATGCCCTGAAACTCATGCCCTGAACCTCATGCCCTGAAACTCAAGCCCTGAATCTCATGCCCTGAATCTCTTGCCCTAAATCGCATACCCTGAAACTCCTGCCCTGAAACTCATGCACTGAAACTCATGCCCTGAATCACATGCCCTAAAACTCCTGCCCTGAATCATCTGCCCAGAAACTCATGCCCTGAATCTCATGCCCTGAAACTCCTGCTCTGAAACTCATGCACTGAAACTCATGCCCTGAATCACATGCCCTAAAACTCCTGCCCTGAATCATCTGCCCAGAAACTCATGCCCTGAATTACATGCCCTGAAATACCTGCCCTGAATCTCATGCCCTGAAACTCATGCCCTGAATCTCATGCCCTGAAACTCCTGCACTGAAACTCATGCCATGAATCTCATATCCTGAAACTCACGCCCTGAATTACATGCCCTGAAACTCCTGCCCTGAAACTCATGCCCTGAAACTCATGCCCTGAAACTCATGCCCTGAATGCCCTGTCCTAAAACTCATGCCCTGAATCTCATGCCCTGAATCTCATGCCCTGAAACTCCTGCACTGAAACACCAGCCCTGAATCTCCTGCCCTGAAACTCATGCCCTGAATCTCATGCCCTGAATCTCACGCTCTGAAACTCGTACACTGAATCTCATGACCTCAAGTTCCTGCACTGAAACTCATGCCCTGAATCTCATGTCCTGAAACTCCTGCCCTGAATCACCTACCCTGAAACTCATGACCTGAATCTCATACCCTGAAACTCCTGCACTGAAACTCATGCCATGAATCTCAGATCCTGAAACTCACGCCCTGAATCACATGCCCTGAAACTCCTGCCCTGAAACTCATGCCCTGAAACTCATGCCCTGAAACTCATGCCCTGAATCTCCTGTCCTGAAACTCATGCCCTGAATCCCTTGCCCTGAATCTCATGCCCTGAAACTCCTGCACCGAAACACCTGCCCTGAATCTCCTGCCCAGAAAATCAGGCCCTGAATCTCATGCCCAGAATCTCATGCTTTGAAACTCATGCCCTGAATCTCATGCCCTCAAGTTCCTGCACTGAAACTCATGCCCTGAATCTCATGACCTGAAACTCATGCCCTGAACCTCATGCCCTGAAACTCAAGCCCTGAATCTCATGCCCTGAAACTCATGCCCTAAATCACATACCCTGAAACTCCTGCCCTGAAACTCATGCACTCAATCTCATGCCCTGAATCACATGCCCTAAAACTCCTGCCCTGAAACTCATGCCCTGAAACTCATGCCCTGAACCTCATGCCCTGAAACTCAAGCCCTGAATCTCATGCCCTGAAACTCATGCCCTAAATCACATACCCTGAAACTCCTGCATTGAAACTCATGCACTGAAACTCATGCCCTGAACCTCATGCCCTGAAACACCTGCACTGAAACTCATGCCATGAATCCCATATCCTGAAACTCACGCCTTGAATCACATGCCCTGAATCTCATGCCCTGAATCTCGTGCCCTGAAACTCCTGCACTGAAACACCTGCCCTGAATCTCCTGCCCTGAAAATGAAGCCCTGAATCTCATGCTCTAAAACTCGTGCACTGAATCTCATGCCCTCAAGTTCCTGCACTGAAACTCATGCTCTGAATCTCATGCCCTGAAACTCATGCCCTAAATCACATACCCTGAAACTCCTGCATTGAAACTCATGCATCGAAACTCATGCCCTGAATCTCATGCCCTAGAACTCCTGCCCTGAATCTTCTGCCCAGAAACTCATGCCCTGAATTACATGCCCTGAAAAACCTGCCCTGAATCTCATGCCCTGAAACTCATGCCCTGAATCTCATGCCCTGAAACTCCTGGCCACAAACTCATGCACTGAAACTCATGCCCTGAATCTCCTGCCCTGAAAATCATACCCTGAATCTCATGCCCTGAATCTCATGCTCTGAAACTCATGCCCTAAATCACATACCCTGAAACTCCTGCCCTGAAACTCATGCACTCAAACTCGTGCTCTGAATCACATGCCCTAAAACTCCTGCACTGAATCTCATGCCCTGAAACTCAAGCCCTGAATCTCATGCCCTGAAACTCATACCCTAAATCACATACCCTGAAACTACTGCCCTGAAAGTCATGCACTGAAACTCATGCCCTGAATCACATACCCTAAAATTCCTGCCCTGAATCATCTGCCCAGAAACTCATGCCCTGAATTACATGCCCTGAATCACATACCCTAAAATTCCTGCCCTGAATCATCTGCCAAGAAACTCATGCCCTGAATTACATGCCCTGAAATACCTGCCCTGAATCTCATGCCCTGAAACTCATGCCCTGATTCTCATGCCCTGAATCTCATGCCCTGAAACTCCTGCACTGAAACACCAGCCCTGAATCTCCTGCCTTGAAAATCATGCCCTGAATCTCATGCCCCGAATCTCATGCTCTGAAACTCGTGCACTGAATCTCATGCCCTCAAGTTCCTGCACTGAAACTCATGCCCTGAATATCATGCCCTGAAGCTCATGCCCTGAACCTCATGCCCTGAAACTCAAGCCCTGAATCTCATGCCCTGAAACTCATGCCCTAAATCACATACCCTGAAACTCCTGCCCTGAAACTCATGCACTGAAACTCATGCCCTGAATCACATGCCCTAAAACTCATGTCCTGAATCATCTGCCCAGAAACTCATGCCCTGAATTACATGCCCTGAAATACCTGCCCTGAATCTCATGCCCTGAAACACATGCCCTGAATCTCATGCCCTGAAACTCCTGCACTGAAACTCATGCCATGAATCTCATATCCTGAAACTCACGCCCTGAATTACATGCCCTGAAACTCCAGCCCTGAAACTCATGCCCTGAAACTCATGCCCTGAATCTCCTGTCCTAAAACTCATGCCCTGAATCTCATGTCCTGAATCTCATGCCCTGAAACTCCTGCACTGAAACACCTGCCCTGAATCTCCTGCCCTGAAACTCATGCCCTGAATCTCATGCCCTGAATCTCAAGCTCTGAAACTCGTGCACTGAATCTCATGACCTCAAGTTACTGCACTGAAACTCATGCCCTGAATCTCATGTCCTGAAACTCCTGCACTGAAACACCTGCCCTGAATCTCCTGCCTTGAAAGTCATGACCTGAATCTCATGCCCTGAATCTCATGCTCTGAAACTCGTGCACTGAATCTCATGCCCTCAAGTTCCTGCACTGAAACTCAAGCCCTGAATCTCATGCCCTGAAACTCATGCCCTGAACCTCATGCCCTGAAACTCAAGCCCTGAATCTCATGCCCTGAAACTCATGCCCTAAATCACATACCCTGAAACTCCTGCCCTGAAACTCAAGCACTGAAAATCATGCCCTGAATCTCATGCCCTGAAACTCCTGCCCTCAAACTCATGCACTGAAACTCATGCCCTGAATCTCATGCCTTGAAACTCCTGCCCTCAAACTCATGCACTGAAACTCATGCCCTGAATCTCATGTCCTGAAACACCTGCACTGAAACTCATGCCATGAATCTCATATCCTGAAACTCACGCCTTGAATCACATGCCCTGAAACTCCTGCTCTGAAACTCATGCCCTGAAACTCATGCCCTGAAACTCATGCGCGGAATCTCATGCCCTGAATCTCGTGCCATGAAACTCCTGCACTGAAACACCTGCCCTGAATCTCCTGCCCTGAAAATGAAGCCCTGAATCTCATGCCCTGAATCTCATGCCCTGAAACTCATGCCCTGAAACTCATGCCCTGAATCTCCTGTCCTGAAACTCATGCCCTGAATCTCATGCCCTGAATCTCATGCCCTGAAACTCCTGCACTGAAACACGTGCCCTGAATTTCCTGCCCTGAAAATCATGCCCTGAATCTCATGCTCTGAAACTCATGCCCTGAATCTCAAGCCCTGAATCTCATGCCCTGAAACTCATGCCCTACATCACATACCCTGAAACTCCTGCCCTGAAACTCATGCACTGAAACTCATGCCCTGAATCACATGCCCTAAAACTCATGCCCTGAATCATCGGCCCAGAAACTCATGCCCTGAACTACATGCCCTGAAATACCTGCCCTGAATCTCATGCCCTGAAACTCATGCCCTGAATCTCATGCCCTGAATCTCATGCCTTGAAACTCCTGCCCTCAAACTCATGCACTGAAACTCATGCCCTGAATCTCATGCCCTGAAACACCTGCACTGAAACTCATGCCATGAATCTCATATCCTGAAACTCACGCCTTGAATCACATGCCCTGAAACTCCTGCCCTGAAACTCATGCCCTGAAACTCATGCCCTGAAACTCATGCCCTGAATCTCATGCCCTGAATCTCGTGCCCTGAAACTCCTGCACTGAAACACCTGCCCTGAATCTCCAGCCCTAAAAATGAAGCCCTGAATCTCATGCCCTGAATCTCATGCCCTGAAACTCATGCCCTGAAACTCATGCCCTGAATCTCCTGTCCTGAAACTCATGCCCTGAATCTCATGCCCTGAATCTCA
>NW_027277137.1:0-31375 GCF_030028105.1 Mobula birostris
GAACGGGCAACGAGCCCTGACTGGGGGTGAGGGAGCAGGTGAAAGGGCAGCGAGCCCTGACTGGATGTGAGGGAGCAGGTTAACGGGCCGGGAGCCTTGACTGGAGGTGAAGGAGTAGGTGAACGGGCAGGGAGCCCTGATTGGAGGTGAGGGAGCAGGTGAACGGGCAGGGGGCCCTGACTGGGGGTGAGGGAGCAGGTAAACGGGCAGGGTGTCCTGACTGGGGTTGAGGGAGCAAGTGAACGGACAGTGGGCCCTGACTGGGGTTGAGGGAGTAGGTGAACGGGCAGCGAGCCCTGACTGGAGGTGAGGGAGCAGGTTAACGGGCAGGGAGCCTTGACTGGAGGTGAAGGAGTAGGTGAACGGGCAGGGAGCCCTGACTGGATGTGAGGGAGCAGGTGAACGGGCAGGGAGCCCTGACTGCATACGAGGGAGCAGGTGAGCGGGCAGGGAGCCCTAACTGTCGGTGAGGGGGCAGGTGAACGGGCAGGGAGCCCTGACTGGAGGTGAGGGATCAGCTGAACGGGCAGGGAGCCCGGACTGGAGGTGAGGGAACAGGTGGACAGGCAAGGAGTCCTGACTGGATGTGAGGGGGCAGGTGAACGGGCAGGGAACCCTGACTGGGGGTGAGGGTGCAGGTGAACGGGCAGGGAGCCCTTACTGGATGTGAGCGAGCAGGTGAACGGGCAGGGTGTCCTGAATGGAGGTGAGGGAGCAGGTGAATAGTTAGGGAGCCCTGACTGGAGGTGAGGGAGACGGTGAATGGGCAGGGAGCCTGACTGGAGGTGATTGATCAGGTGAATGGGCAGGGAGCCCTGACTGGGGGTGAGGAAGCAGGTGAACGGGCAGGGAGCCCTGACTGCATGCGAGGGAGCAGGTGAGCGGGCAGGGAGGCCTAACTGGCGGTGAGGGAGCAGGTGAACGGGCAGGGAGCCCTGACTGGAGGTGAGGGATCAGCTGAACGGGCAGGGAGCCCGGACTGGAGGTGAGGGAGCAGGTGAACAGGCAAGGAGCCCTGACTGGATGTGAGGGTGCAGGTGAACGGGCAGGGAGCGGTAACTGGAGGTGAGGGAGCAGATGAACAGGCAGGGAGACCTGACTGGAGGTGATGGAGCAGGTGAACGGGCAGGGAGCCTTACTGGATGTGAGGGAGCAGGTGAATGGGCAGGGTGTCCTGAATGGAGGTGAGGGAGCAGGTGAACGGGCTTCGAGCCCTGACTGGGGGTGAAGGAGCAGGTGAACGGGCAGGGAGCCCTGATTGGAGGTGAGGGAGACTGTGAACGGGCAGGGAGCCTGACTGGAGGTGAGGGATCAGGTGAATGGGCAAAGAGCCCTAATGGAGGTGACAGAGCAGGTGAACGTGCAGGGAGCCCTGACTTGGGGTGAGGGAGCAGGTGAACGGGCAGGGAGCACTAACTGGAGGTGAGGGAGCAGGTGAACGGGCAGGGAGCCCTGACGGGAGGTGAGGGAGCAGGTGAACAGGCAGCGAGCCCTGACTGGGAGTGAGGGAGTAGGTGAACGGTCAGCGAGCCCTGACTGGGGGTCAGGGGGCTGGTGAACGGGCAGCGAGCCCTGACTGGAGGTGAGGTAGCAGGGGAACGGGCAGGGAGCTCTGACTGGAGGTGAGGGATCAGGTGAACCGGCAGGGATTCCTGACTGGGGGTGAGGGAGCAGATGAACGGGCAGGTAGCCCTGACTGGGGGTGAGGAAGCAGGTGAATGGGCAGAGAGCCCTGACTGGGGGCGAGGAAGCAGGTGAACGGGCAGGGAGACCTGACTAGAAGTGAGCAAGCAGGTGAAGGAGCAGGGAGCCCTAAATGGCGGTGAGGGAGCAGGTGAACGGGCAGGAAGCCCTGACTGGAGGTGAGGGATCAGCTGAACGGGCAGGGAGCGCTAACTGGAGGAGAGTGTGTAGGTGAACAGACAGGGAGCCCTGACTGGGGGTGAGGAAGCAGGTGAACGGGCAGGGAGCCCTGACTGGATGTGAGGGAGCAGGTGAACAGGCAGGGTGTCCTGAATGGAGGTGAGGGAGCAGGTGAACAGGCAGGGAGCCCTGACTGGAGGTGAGGGAGACAGTGAACGGGCAGGGAGCCCTGACTGGAGGTGAGCGAGCAGGTGAACGGGCAGTGAGGCCTAACTGGGGGTGTAAGAGCAGGTGAACGGGCAGGGAGCCCTGACTAGGGGTGAGGGAGCAGATGAATGAGCAGGCAGCCCTGACTGGGTGTGAGGGAGCAGGTGAACGGGCAGCATGCCCTGACTGGATGTAAGGGAGCAGGTGAACGGGCAGGGAGCCCTGACTGCATGCGAGGGAGCAGGTGAGCGGGCAGGGAGGCCTAACTGGCGGTGAGCGAGCAGGTGAACGGGCAGGGAGCCCTGACTGGGGGTGAGGGAGCAGATGAACGAGCAGGCAGCCCTGACTGGGTGTGAGGGAGCAGGTGAACGGGCAGCGTGCCCTGACTGGATGTAAGGGAGCAGGTGAACGGGCAGGGAGCCCTGACTGCATGCGAGGGAGCAGGTGAGCGGGCAGGGAGGCCTAACTGGCGGTGAGGGAGCAGGTGAACGGGCAGGGAGCCCTGACTGGAGGTGAGGGATCAGCTGAACGGGCAGGGAGCCCGGACTGGAGGTGAGGGAGCAGGTGAACAGGCAAGGAGCCCTGACTGGATGTGAGGGTGCAGGTGAACGGGCAGGGAGCGGTAACTGGAGGTGAGGGAGCAGATGAACAGGCAGGGAGACCTGACTGGGGGTGAGGGTGCAGGTGAAAGGGCAGGGAGCCCTGACTGGAGGTGATGGAGCAGGTGAACGGGCAGGGAGCCTTACTGGATGTGAGGGAGCAGGTGAATGGGCAGGGTGTCCTGAATGGAGGTGAGGGAGCAGGTGAACGGGCATCGAGCCCTGACTGGGGGTGAAGGAGCAGGTGAACGGGCAGGGAGCCTGACTGGAGGTGAGGGATCAGGGGAATGGGCAGAGAGCCCTACTGGAGGTGACAGAGCAGGTGAGCGTGCTGGGAGCCCTGACTTGGGGTGAGGGAGCAGGTGAACGGGCAGGGAGCACTAACTGGAGGTGAGGGAGCAGGTGAACGGGCAGGGAGCCCTGACGGGAGGTGAGGGAGCAGGTGAACAGGCAGCGAGCCCTGACTGGGAGTGAGGGAGTAGGTGAACGGTCAGCGAGCCCTGACTGGGGGTCAGGGGGCTGGTGAACGGGCAGCGAGCCCTGACTGGAGGTGAGGTAGCAGGGGAACGGGCAGGGGGCCCTGACTGGGGGTGAGGGAGCAGCTGAATGGGCAGGGAGCCCTGAGTCAGGGTGCGGGAGCAGGTGAACGGACAGGGAGCCCTGACTGGAGGTGAGGGAGCAGGTTAATGGGCAGGGAGCCCTGACGGGAGGTGAGGGAGCAGGTGAACGGGCAGGGAGCCCTGACTGGAGGTAAGGGAGCAGGTGAACGGGCAGGGAGCCCTGACTGGAGGTGAAGGAGCCAGTGAACGGGCAGGGAGCCCTGACTGGAGGTGATGGAGCAGGTGAACTGCCAGGGAGCTCTGACTGGGTGTGAGGGAGCATGTGAACGGGCAGGGGGCCCTGACTGGGGTTGAGGGAGCAGGTAAACGGGCAGCGAGCCCTGACTAGGGGTGAGGGAGCAGGTGAACTGGCAGGGATTCCTGACTGGGTGTGAGGGAGCAGCTGAACGGGCAGGGAGCCCTGAGTCAGGGTGCGGGAGCAGGTGAACGGACAGGGAGCCCTGACTGGAGGTGAGGGAGCAGGTTAATGGGCAGGGAGCCCTGACGGGAGGTGAGGGAGCAGGTGAACGGGCAGGGAGCCCTGACTGGAGGTAAGGGAGCAGGTGAACGGGCAGGGAGCCCTGACTGGAGGTGAAGGAGCCAGTGAACGGGCAGGGAGCCCTGACTGGAGGTGAGGGAGCAGGTGAACTGCCAGGGAGCTCTGACTGGGTGTGAGGGAGCATGTGAACGGGCAGGGGGCCCTGACTGGGGTTGAGGGAGCAGGTAAACGGGCAGCGAGCCCTGACTAGGGGTGAGGGAGCAGGTGAACAGGCAGGGAGCCCTGACTAGAAGTGAGCAAGCAGGTGAAGGAGCAGGGAGCCCTGACTGGTGGTGAGGAAGCAGGTGAATGGGCAGGGAGCCCTGACTGCGAGTGAGGGAGTAGGTGAACAAGCAGCGAGCCCTGACTGGGGGTGAGGGAGCAGGTGAACAGGCAAGGAGCCCTGACTGGATGTGAGGGTGCAGGTGAACGGGCAGGGAGTGCTAACTGGAGGAGAGGGAGCAGGTGAACAGATAGGGAGCCCTGACTGGGGGTGAGGGTGCAGGTGAACGGGCAGGGAGCCCTGACTGGATGAGAAGAAGCAGGTGAACGGGCAGGGTGTCCTGACTGGAGGTGAGGGAGACAGTGAATGGGCAGGGAGCCTGACTGGAAGTGATTGATCAGGTGAACGGGCAGGGAGCCCTGACTGGACGTGAGCGAGCAGGTGAACGGGCAGTGAGGCCTAACTGGGGGTGTGGGAGCAAGTGAACGGGCAGGGAGCCCTGACTGGGTGTGAGGGAGCAGGTGAACGGGCAGGGAGCGCTAACTGGAGCTGAGGGAGCAGGTGAACGGGCAGGGAGCTCTGACTGGGTTTGAGGGAGCAGGTGAACAGGCAGGGAGCCCTGACGGGAGGTGAGGGAGCAGGTGAATGGGCAGCGAGCCCTGACTGGAGGTGAGGGAGCAGGTTAACGGGCAGAGAGCCTTGACTGGAGGTGAAGGAGTAAGTGAACGGGCAGGGAGCCCTGACTGGATGTGACGGAGCAGGTGAACGGGCAGGGAGCGCTAACTGGCGGTGAGTGAGCAGGTGAACGGGCAGGGAGCCCTGACTGGAGGTGAGGGATCAGCTGAACGGGCAGGGAGCCCGGACTGGAGGTGAGGGAGCAGGTGAACAGGCAAGGAGCCCTGACTGGAGGTGAGGGATCAGGTGAACGGGCAGGGAGCCCTGACTGGAGGTGAGGGAGCAGGTGAAATGGCAGGGAGCTCTGACTGGGTGTGAGGGAGCAGGTGAACGGGCAGGGTGTCCTGAATGGAGGTGAGGGAGCAGGTGAATAGGTAGGGAGCCCTGACTGGAGGTGAGGGAGACGGTGAATGGGCAGGGAGCCTGACTGGAGGTGATTGATCAGGTGAATGGGCAGGGAGCCCTGACTGGGGGTGAGGTACCAGCTGAACGGGCAGGGAGCCCTGACTGGGGGTCAGGGAGTAGGTGAACGGGCAGCGTGCCCTGACTGGATGTAAGGGAGCAGGTGAACGGGCAGGGAGCCCTGACTGCATGCGAGGGAGCATGTGAGCGGGCAGGGAGGCCTAACTGGCGGTGAGGGAGCAGGTGAACGGGCAGGGAGCCCTGACTGGAGGTGAGGGATCAGCTGAACGGGCAGGGAGCCCGGACTGGAGGTGAGGGAGCAGGTGAACAGGCAAGGAGCCCTGACTGGATGTGAGGGTGCAGGTGAACGGGCAGGGAGCGGTAACTGGAGGTGAGGGAGCAGATGAACAGGCAGGGAGACCTGACTGGGGGTGAGGGTGCAGGTGAAAGGGCAGGGAGCCCTGACTGGAGGTGATGGAGCAGGTGAACGGGCAGGGAGCCTTACTGGATGTGAGGGAGCAGGTGAATGGGCAGGGTGTCCTGAATGGAGGTGAGGGAGCAGGTGAACGGGCATCGAGCCCTGACTGGGGGTGAAGGAGCAGGTGAACGGGCAGGGAGCCTGACTGGAGGTGAGGGATCAGGGGAATGGGCAGAGAGCCCTACTGGAGGTGACAGAGCAGGTGAACGTGCAGGGAGCCCTGACTTGGGGTGAGGGAGCAGGTGAACGGGCAGGGAGCACTAACTGGAGGTGAGGGAGCAGGTGAACGGGCAGGGAGCCCTGACGGGAGGTGAGGGAGCAGGTGAACAGGCAGCGAGCCCTGACTGGGAGTGAGGGAGTAGGTGAACGGTCAGCGAGCCCTGACTGGGGGTCAGGGGGCTGGTGAACGGGCAGCGAGCCCTGACTGGAGGTGAGGTAGCAGGGGAACGGGCAGGGAGCCCTGACTGGAGGTGAGGGATCAGGTGAACAGGCAGGGATTCCTGACTGGGGGTGAGGGAGCAGCTGAACGGGCAGGGAGCCCTGAGTCAGGGTGCGGGAGCAGGTGAACGGACAGGGAGCCCTGACTGGAGGTGAGGGAGCAGGTTAATGGGCAGGGAGCCCTGACGGGAGGTGAGGGAGCAGGTGAACGGGCAGGGAGCCCTGACTGGAGGTAAGGGAGCAGGTGAACGGGCAGGGAGCCCTGACTGGAGGTGAGGGAGCAGGTGAACTGCCAGGGAGCTCTGACTGGGTGTGAGGGAGCATGTGAACGGGCAGGGGGCCCTGACTGGGGTTGAGGGAGCAGGTAAACGGGCAGCGAGCCCTGACTAGGGGTGAGGGAGCAGGTGAACAGGCAGGGAGCCCTGACTAGAAGTGAGCAAGCAGGTGAAGGAGCAGGGAGCCCTGACTGGTGGTGAGGAAGCAGGTGAATGGGCAGGGAGCCCTGACTGCGAGTGAGGGAGTAGGTGAACAGGCAGCGAGCCCTGACTGGGGGTGAGGGAGTAGGTGAACAGGCAAGGAGCCCTGACTGGATGTGAGGGTGCAGGTGAACGGGCAGGGAGCGCTAACTGGAGGAGAGGGAGCAGGTGAACAGATAGGGAGCCCTGACTAGGGGTGAGGGTGCAGGTGAACGGGCACGGAGCCCTGACTGGATGAGAGGAAGCAGGTGAACGGGCAGGGTGTCCTGAATGGAGGTGAGGGAGCAGGTGAACAGGCAGGGAGCCCTGACTGGAGGTGAGGGAGACAGTGAATGGGCAGGGAGCCTGACTGGAAGTGATTGATCAGGTGAACGGGCAGGGAGCCCTGACTGGACGTGAGCGAGCAGGTGAACGGGCAGTGAGGCCTAACTGGAGCTGAGGGAGCAGGTGAACGGGCAGGGAGCTCTGACTGGGTTTGAGGGAGCAGGTGAACAGGCAGGGAGCCCTGACGGGAGGTGAGGGAGCAGGTGAACGGGCAGGGAGCCCTGACTGGAGGTAAGGGAGCAGGTGAACGGGCAGGGAGCCCTGACTGGAGGTGAGGGATCAGGTGAACAGGCAGGGATTCCTGACTGGGGGTGAGGGAGCAGCTGAATGGGCAGGGAGCCCTGAGTCAGGGTGCGGGAGCAGGTGAACGGGCAGGGAGCACTAACTGGAGGTGAGGGAGCAGGTGAACGGGCAGGGAGCCCTGACGGGAGGTGAGGGAGCAGGTGAACAGGCAGCGAGCCCTGACTGGGAGTGAGGGAGTAGGTGAACGGTCAGCGAGCCCTGACTGGGGGTCAGGGGGCTGGTGAACGGGCAGCGAGCCCTGACTGGAGGTGAGGTAGCAGGGGAACGGGCAGGGGGCCCTGACTGGGGGTGAGGGAGCAGCTGAATGGGCAGGGAGCCCTGAGTCAGGGTGCGGGAGCAGGTGAACGGACAGGGAGCCCTGACTGGAGGTGAGGGAGCAGGTTAATGGGCAGGGAGCCCTGACGGGAGGTGAGGGAGCAGGTGAACGGGCAGGGAGCCCTGACTGGAGGTAAGGGAGCAGGTGAACGGGCAGGGAGCCCTGACTGGAGGTGAAGGAGCCAGTGAACGGGCAGGGAGCCCTGACTGGAGGTGAGGGAGCAGGTGAACTGCCAGGGAGCTCTGACTGGGTGTGAGGGAGCATGTGAACGGGCAGGGGGCCCTGACTGGGGTTGAGGGAGCAGGTAAACGGGCAGCGAGCCCTGACTAGGGGTGAGGGAGCAGGTGAACAGGCAGGGAGCCCTGACTAGAAGTGAGCAAGCAGGTGAAGGAGCAGGGAGCCCTGACTGGTGGTGAGGAAGCAGGTGAATGGGCAGGGAGCCCTGACTGCGAGTGAGGGAGTAGGTGAACAAGCAGCGAGCCCTGACTGGGGGTGAGGGAGCAGGTGAACAGGCAAGGAGCCCTGACTGGATGTGAGGGTGCAGGTGAACGGGCAGGGAGTGCTAACTGGAGGAGAGGGAGCAGGTGAACAGATAGGGAGCCCTGACTGGGGGTGAGGGTGCAGGTGAACGGGCAGGGAGCCCTGACTGGATGAGAAGAAGCAGGTGAACGGGCAGGGTGTCCTGACTGGAGGTGAGGGAGACAGTGAATGGGCAGGGAGCCTGACTGGAAGTGATTGATCAGGTGAACGGGCAGGGAGCCCTGACTGGACGTGAGCGAGCAGGTGAACGGGCAGTGAGGCCTAACTGGGGGTGTGGGAGCAAGTGAACGGGCAGGGAGCCCTGACTGGGTGTGAGGGAGCAGGTGAACGGGCAGGGAGCGCTAACTGGAGCTGAGGGAGCAGGTGAACGGGCAGGGAGCTCTGACTGGGTTTGAGGGAGCAGGTGAACAGGCAGGGAGCCCTGACGGGAGGTGAGGGAGCAGGTGAATGGGCAGCGAGCCCTGACTGGAGGTGAGGGAGCAGGTTAACGGGCAGAGAGCCTTGACTGGAGGTGAAGGAGTAAGTGAACGGGCAGGGAGCCCTGACTGGATGTGACGGAGCAGGTGAACGGGCAGGGAGCGCTAACTGGCGGTGAGTGAGCAGGTGAACGGGCAGGGAGCCCTGACTGGAGGTGAGGGATCAGCTGAACGGGCAGGGAGCCCGGACTGGAGGTGAGGGAGCAGGTGAACAGGCAAGGAGCCCTGACTGGAGGTGAGGGATCAGGTGAACGGGCAGGGAGCCCTGACTGGAGGTGAGGGAGCAGGTGAAATGGCAGGGAGCTCTGACTGGGTGTGAGGGAGCAGGTGAACGGGCAGGGTGTCCTGAATGGAGGTGAGGGAGCAGGTGAATAGGTAGGGAGCCCTGACTGGAGGTGAGGGAGACGGTGAATGGGCAGGGAGCCTGACTGGAGGTGATTGATCAGGTGAATGGGCAGGGAGCCCTGACTGGGGGTGAGGTACCAGCTGAACGGGCAGGGAGCCCTGACTGGGGGTCAGGGAGTAGGTGAACGGGCAGCGTGCCCTGACTGGATGTAAGGGAGCAGGTGAACGGGCAGGGAGCCCTGACTGCATGCGAGGGAGCATGTGAGCGGGCAGGGAGGCCTAACTGGCGGTGAGGGAGCAGGTGAACGGGCAGGGAGCCCTGACTGGAGGTGAGGGATCAGCTGAACGGGCAGGGAGCCCGGACTGGAGGTGAGGGAGCAGGTGAACAGGCAAGGAGCCCTGACTGGATGTGAGGGTGCAGGTGAACGGGCAGGGAGCGGTAACTGGAGGTGAGGGAGCAGATGAACAGGCAGGGAGACCTGACTGGGGGTGAGGGTGCAGGTGAAAGGGCAGGGAGCCCTGACTGGAGGTGATGGAGCAGGTGAACGGGCAGGGAGCCTTACTGGATGTGAGGGAGCAGGTGAATGGGCAGGGTGTCCTGAATGGAGGTGAGGGAGCAGGTGAACGGGCATCGAGCCCTGACTGGGGGTGAAGGAGCAGGTGAACGGGCAGGGAGCCTGACTGGAGGTGAGGGATCAGGGGAATGGGCAGAGAGCCCTACTGGAGGTGACAGAGCAGGTGAACGTGCAGGGAGCCCTGACTTGGGGTGAGGGAGCAGGTGAACGGGCAGGGAGCACTAACTGGAGGTGAGGGAGCAGGTGAACGGGCAGGGAGCCCTGACGGGAGGTGAGGGAGCAGGTGAACAGGCAGCGAGCCCTGACTGGGAGTGAGGGAGTAGGTGAACGGTCAGCGAGCCCTGACTGGGGGTCAGGGGGCTGGTGAACGGGCAGCGAGCCCTGACTGGAGGTGAGGTAGCAGGGGAACGGGCAGGGAGCCCTGACTGGAGGTGAGGGATCAGGTGAACAGGCAGGGATTCCTGACTGGGGGTGAGGGAGCAGCTGAACGGGCAGGGAGCCCTGAGTCAGGGTGCGGGAGCAGGTGAACGGACAGGGAGCCCTGACTGGAGGTGAGGGAGCAGGTTAATGGGCAGGGAGCCCTGACGGGAGGTGAGGGAGCAGGTGAACGGGCAGGGAGCCCTGACTGGAGGTAAGGGAGCAGGTGAACGGGCAGGGAGCCCTGACTGGAGGTGAGGGAGCAGGTGAACTGCCAGGGAGCTCTGACTGGGTGTGAGGGAGCATGTGAACGGGCAGGGGGCCCTGACTGGGGTTGAGGGAGCAGGTAAACGGGCAGCGAGCCCTGACTAGGGGTGAGGGAGCAGGTGAACAGGCAGGGAGCCCTGACTAGAAGTGAGCAAGCAGGTGAAGGAGCAGGGAGCCCTGACTGGTGGTGAGGAAGCAGGTGAATGGGCAGGGAGCCCTGACTGCGAGTGAGGGAGTAGGTGAACAGGCAGCGAGCCCTGACTGGGGGTGAGGGAGTAGGTGAACAGGCAAGGAGCCCTGACTGGATGTGAGGGTGCAGGTGAACGGGCAGGGAGCGCTAACTGGAGGAGAGGGAGCAGGTGAACAGATAGGGAGCCCTGACTAGGGGTGAGGGTGCAGGTGAACGGGCACGGAGCCCTGACTGGATGAGAGGAAGCAGGTGAACGGGCAGGGTGTCCTGAATGGAGGTGAGGGAGCAGGTGAACAGGCAGGGAGCCCTGACTGGAGGTGAGGGAGACAGTGAATGGGCAGGGAGCCTGACTGGAAGTGATTGATCAGGTGAACGGGCAGGGAGCCCTGACTGGACGTGAGCGAGCAGGTGAACGGGCAGTGAGGCCTAACTGGAGCTGAGGGAGCAGGTGAACGGGCAGGGAGCTCTGACTGGGTTTGAGGGAGCAGGTGAACAGGCAGGGAGCCCTGACGGGAGGTGAGGGAGCAGGTGAACGGGCAGGGAGCCCTGACTGGAGGTAAGGGAGCAGGTGAACGGGCAGGGAGCCCTGACTGGAGGTGAGGGATCAGGTGAACAGGCAGGGATTCCTGACTGGGGGTGAGGGAGCAGCTGAATGGGCAGGGAGCCCTGAGTCAGGGTGCGGGAGCAGGTGAACGGGCAGGGAGCACTAACTGGAGGTGAGGGAGCAGGTGAACGGGCAGGGAGCCCTGACGGGAGGTGAGGGAGCAGGTGAACAGGCAGCGAGCCCTGACTGGGAGTGAGGGAGTAGGTGAACGGTCAGCGAGCCCTGACTGGGGGTCAGGGGGCTGGTGAACGGGCAGCGAGCCCTGACTGGAGGTGAGGTAGCAGGGGAACGGGCAGGGGGCCCTGACTGGGGGTGAGGGAGCAGCTGAATGGGCAGGGAGCCCTGAGTCAGGGTGCGGGAGCAGGTGAACGGACAGGGAGCCCTGACTGGAGGTGAGGGAGCAGGTTAATGGGCAGGGAGCCCTGACGGGAGGTGAGGGAGCAGGTGAACGGGCAGGGAGCCCTGACTGGAGGTAAGGGAGCAGGTGAACGGGCAGGGAGCCCTGACTGGAGGTGAAGGAGCCAGTGAACGGGCAGGGAGCCCTGACTGGAGGTGAGGGAGCAGGTGAACTGCCAGGGAGCTCTGACTGGGTGTGAGGGAGCATGTGAACGGGCAGGGGGCCCTGACTGGGGTTGAGGGAGCAGGTAAACGGGCAGCGAGCCCTGACTAGGGGTGAGGGAGCAGGTGAACTGGCAGGGATTCCTGACTGGGTGTGAGGGAGCAGCTGAACGGGCAGGGAGCCCTGAGTCAGGGTGCGGGAGCAGGTGAACGGACAGGGAGCCCTGACTGGAGGTGAGGGAGCAGGTTAATGGGCAGGGAGCCCTGACGGGAGGTGAGGGAGCAGGTGAACGGGCAGGGAGCCCTGACTGGAGGTAAGGGAGCAGGTGAACGGGCAGGGAGCCCTGACTGGAGGTGAAGGAGCCAGTGAACGGGCAGGGAGCCCTGACTGGAGGTGAGGGAGCAGGTGAACTGCCAGGGAGCTCTGACTGGGTGTGAGGGAGCATGTGAACGGGCAGGGGGCCCTGACTGGGGTTGAGGGAGCAGGTAAACGGGCAGCGAGCCCTGACTAGGGGTGAGGGAGCAGGTGAACAGGCAGGGAGCCCTGACTAGAAGTGAGCAAGCAGGTGAAGGAGCAGGGAGCCCTGACTGGTGGTGAGGAAGCAGGTGAATGGGCAGGGAGCCCTGACTGCGAGTGAGGGAGTAGGTGAACAAGCAGCGAGCCCTGACTGGGGGTGAGGGAGCAGGTGAACAGGCAAGGAGCCCTGACTGGATGTGAGGGTGCAGGTGAACGGGCAGGGAGTGCTAACTGGAGGAGAGGGAGCAGGTGAACAGATAGGGAGCCCTGACTGGGGGTGAGGGTGCAGGTGAACGGGCAGGGAGCCCTGACTGGATGAGAAGAAGCAGGTGAACGGGCAGGGTGTCCTGACTGGAGGTGAGGGAGACAGTGAATGGGCAGGGAGCCTGACTGGAAGTGATTGATCAGGTGAACGGGCAGGGAGCCCTGACTGGACGTGAGCGAGCAGGTGAACGGGCAGTGAGGCCTAACTGGGGGTGTGGGAGCAAGTGAACGGGCAGGGAGCCCTGACTGGGTGTGAGGGAGCAGGTGAACGGGCAGGGAGCGCTAACTGGAGCTGAGGGAGCAGGTGAACGGGCAGGGAGCTCTGACTGGGTTTGAGGGAGCAGGTGAACAGGCAGGGAGCCCTGACGGGAGGTGAGGGAGCAGGTGAATGGGCAGCGAGCCCTGACTGGAGGTGAGGGAGCAGGTTAACGGGCAGAGAGCCTTGACTGGAGGTGAAGGAGTAAGTGAACGGGCAGGGAGCCCTGACTGGATGTGACGGAGCAGGTGAACGGGCAGGGAGCGCTAACTGGCGGTGAGTGAGCAGGTGAACGGGCAGGGAGCCCTGACTGGAGGTGAGGGATCAGCTGAACGGGCAGGGAGCCCGGACTGGAGGTGAGGGAGCAGGTGAACAGGCAAGGAGCCCTGACTGGAGGTGAGGGATCAGGTGAACGGGCAGGGAGCCCTGACTGGAGGTGAGGGAGCAGGTGAAATGGCAGGGAGCTCTGACTGGGTGTGAGGGAGCAGGTGAACGGGCAGGGTGTCCTGAATGGAGGTGAGGGAGCAGGTGAATAGGTAGGGAGCCCTGACTGGAGGTGAGGGAGACGGTGAATGGGCAGGGAGCCTGACTGGAGGTGATTGATCAGGTGAATGGGCAGGGAGCCCTGACTGGGGGTGAGGTACCAGCTGAACGGGCAGGGAGCCCTGACTGGGGGTCAGGGAGTAGGTGAACGGGCAGCGTGCCCTGACTGGATGTAAGGGAGCAGGTGAACGGGCAGGGAGCCCTGACTGCATGCGAGGGAGCATGTGAGCGGGCAGGGAGGCCTAACTGGCGGTGAGGGAGCAGGTGAACGGGCAGGGAGCCCTGACTGGAGGTGAGGGATCAGCTGAACGGGCAGGGAGCCCGGACTGGAGGTGAGGGAGCAGGTGAACAGGCAAGGAGCCCTGACTGGATGTGAGGGTGCAGGTGAACGGGCAGGGAGCGGTAACTGGAGGTGAGGGAGCAGATGAACAGGCAGGGAGACCTGACTGGGGGTGAGGGTGCAGGTGAAAGGGCAGGGAGCCCTGACTGGAGGTGATGGAGCAGGTGAACGGGCAGGGAGCCTTACTGGATGTGAGGGAGCAGGTGAATGGGCAGGGTGTCCTGAATGGAGGTGAGGGAGCAGGTGAACGGGCATCGAGCCCTGACTGGGGGTGAAGGAGCAGGTGAACGGGCAGGGAGCCTGACTGGAGGTGAGGGATCAGGGGAATGGGCAGAGAGCCCTACTGGAGGTGACAGAGCAGGTGAACGTGCAGGGAGCCCTGACTTGGGGTGAGGGAGCAGGTGAACGGGCAGGGAGCACTAACTGGAGGTGAGGGAGCAGGTGAACGGGCAGGGAGCCCTGACGGGAGGTGAGGGAGCAGGTGAACAGGCAGCGAGCCCTGACTGGGAGTGAGGGAGTAGGTGAACGGTCAGCGAGCCCTGACTGGGGGTCAGGGGGCTGGTGAACGGGCAGCGAGCCCTGACTGGAGGTGAGGTAGCAGGGGAACGGGCAGGGAGCCCTGACTGGAGGTGAGGGATCAGGTGAACAGGCAGGGATTCCTGACTGGGGGTGAGGGAGCAGCTGAACGGGCAGGGAGCCCTGAGTCAGGGTGCGGGAGCAGGTGAACGGACAGGGAGCCCTGACTGGAGGTGAGGGAGCAGGTTAATGGGCAGGGAGCCCTGACGGGAGGTGAGGGAGCAGGTGAACGGGCAGGGAGCCCTGACTGGAGGTAAGGGAGCAGGTGAACGGGCAGGGAGCCCTGACTGGAGGTGAGGGAGCAGGTGAACTGCCAGGGAGCTCTGACTGGGTGTGAGGGAGCATGTGAACGGGCAGGGGGCCCTGACTGGGGTTGAGGGAGCAGGTAAACGGGCAGCGAGCCCTGACTAGGGGTGAGGGAGCAGGTGAACAGGCAGGGAGCCCTGACTAGAAGTGAGCAAGCAGGTGAAGGAGCAGGGAGCCCTGACTGGTGGTGAGGAAGCAGGTGAATGGGCAGGGAGCCCTGACTGCGAGTGAGGGAGTAGGTGAACAGGCAGCGAGCCCTGACTGGGGGTGAGGGAGTAGGTGAACAGGCAAGGAGCCCTGACTGGATGTGAGGGTGCAGGTGAACGGGCAGGGAGCGCTAACTGGAGGAGAGGGAGCAGGTGAACAGATAGGGAGCCCTGACTAGGGGTGAGGGTGCAGGTGAACGGGCACGGAGCCCTGACTGGATGAGAGGAAGCAGGTGAACGGGCAGGGTGTCCTGAATGGAGGTGAGGGAGCAGGTGAACAGGCAGGGAGCCCTGACTGGAGGTGAGGGAGACAGTGAATGGGCAGGGAGCCTGACTGGAAGTGATTGATCAGGTGAACGGGCAGGGAGCCCTGACTGGACGTGAGCGAGCAGGTGAACGGGCAGTGAGGCCTAACTGGAGCTGAGGGAGCAGGTGAACGGGCAGGGAGCTCTGACTGGGTTTGAGGGAGCAGGTGAACAGGCAGGGAGCCCTGACGGGAGGTGAGGGAGCAGGTGAACGGGCAGGGAGCCCTGACTGGAGGTAAGGGAGCAGGTGAACGGGCAGGGAGCCCTGACTGGAGGTGAGGGATCAGGTGAACAGGCAGGGATTCCTGACTGGGGGTGAGGGAGCAGCTGAATGGGCAGGGAGCCCTGGGAGCCCTGAGTCAGGGTGCGGGAGCAGGTGAACGGACAGGGAGCCCTGACTGGAGGTGAGGGAGCAGGTTAATGGGCAGGGAGCCCTGACGGGAGGTGAGGGAGCAGGTGAACGGGCAGGGAGCCCTGACTGGAGGTAAGGGAGCAGGTGAACGGGCAGGGAGCCCTGACTGGAGGTGAAGGAGCCAGTGAACGGGCAGGGAGCCCTGACTGGAGGTGAGGGAGCAGGTGAACTGCCAGGGAGCTCTGACTGGGTGTGAGGGAGCATGTGAACGGGCAGGGGGCCCTGACTGGGGTTGAGGGAGCAGGTAAACGGGCAGCGAGCCCTGACTAGGGGTGAGGGAGTAGGTGAACTGGCAGGGATTCCTGACTGGGTGTGAGGGAGCAGCTGAACGGGCAGGGAGCCCTGAGTCAGGGTGCGGGAGCAGGTGAACGGACAGGGAGCCCTGACTGGAGGTGAGGGAGCAGGTTAATGGGCAGGGAGCCCTGACGGGAGGTGAGGGAGCAGGTGAACGGGCAGGGAGCCCTGACTGGAGGTAAGGGAGCAGGTGAACGGGCAGGGAGCCCTGACTGGAGGTGAAGGAGCCAGTGAACGGGCAGGGAGCCCTGACTGGAGGTGAGGAGCAGGTGAACTGCCAGGGAGCTCTGACTGGGTGTGAGGGAGCATGTGAACGGGCAGGGGCCCTGACTGGGTTGAGGGAGCAGGTAAACGGGCAGCGAGCCCTGACTAGGGTGAGGGAGCAGGTGAACAGGCAGGGAGCCCTGACTAGAAGTGAGCAAGCAGGTGAAGGAGCAGGGAGCCCTGACTGGTGGTGAGGAAGCAGGTGAATGGGCAGGGAGCCCTGACTGCGAGTGAGGGAGTAGGTGAACAAGCAGCGAGCCCTGACTGGGGTGAGGGAGCAGGTGAACGGGCAGGGAGCCCTGACTGGAGGTGAGCGAGCAGGTGAACGGGCAGGCAGCCCTGACTGGGGGTGAGGGAGCAGATGAACGAGCAGGCAGCCCTGACTGGGTGTGAGGAAACAGGTGAACAGGCAGGGAGCTCTGACTGGGGTTGAGGAGCAGGTGAATAGACAGGGGAGCCCTGACGGGAGGTGAGGGAGCAGGTGAACGGGCAGGGAGCCCTGACTGGGGGTGAGGGAGTAGGTGAACGGGCAACGAGCCCTGACTGGGGGTGAGGGAGCAGGTGAAAGGGCAGCGAGCCCTGACTGGATGTGAGGAGCAGGTTAACGGGCCGGGAGCCTTGACTGGAGGTGAAGGAGTAGGTGAACGGGCAGGGAGCCCTGATTGGAGGTGAGGGAGCAGGTGAACGGGCAGGGGGCCCTGACTGGGGGTGAGGGAGCAGGTAAACGGGCAGGGTGTCCTGACTGGGGTTGAGGGAGCAAGTGAACGGACAGTGGGCCCTGACTGGGGTTGAGGGAGTAGGTGAACGGGCAGCGAGCCCTGACTGGAGGTGAGGGAGCAGGTTAACGGGCAGGGAGCCTTGACTGGAGGTGAAGGAGTAGGTGAACGGGCAGGGAGCCCTGACTGGATGTGAGGGAGCAGGTGAACGGGCAGGGAGCCCTGACTGCATACGAGGGAGCAGGTGAGCGGGCAGGGAGCCCTAACTGTCGGTGAGGGGCAGGTGAACGGGCAGGGAGCCCTGACTGGAGGTGAGGGATCAGCTGAACGGGCAGGGAGCCCGGACTGGAGGTGAGGGAGCAGGTGGACAGGCAAGGAGTCCTGACTGGATGTGAGGGGGCAGGTGAACGGGCAGGGAGCCCTTACTGGATGTGAGCGAGCAGGTGAACGGGCAGGGAGCCCTTACTGGATGTGAGCGAGCAGGTGAACGGGCAGGGTGTCCTGAATGGAGGTGAGGGAGCAGGTGAATAGTTAGGGAGCCCTGACTGGAGGTGAGGGAGACGGTGAATGGGCAGGGAGCCTGACTGGAGGTGATTGATCAGGTGAATGGGCAGGGAGCCCTGACTGGGGTGAGGAAGCAGGTGAACGGGCAGGGAGCCCTGACTGCATGCGAGGGAGCAGGTGAGCGGGCAGGGAGGCCTAACTGGCGGTGAGGGAGCAGGTGAACGGGCAGGGAGCCCTGACTGGAGGTGAGGGATCAGCTGAACGGGCAGGGAGCCGGACTGGAGGTGAGGGAGCAGGTGAACAGGCAAGGAGCCCTGACTGGATGTGAGGGTGCAGGTGAACGGGCAGGGAGCGGTAACTGGAGGTGAGGGAGCAGATGAACAGGCAGGGAGACCTGACTGGGGGTGAGGGTGCAGGTGAAAGGGCAGGGAGCCCTGACTGGAGGTGATGGAGCAGGTGAACGGGCAGGGAGCCTTACTGGATGTGAGGGAGCAGGTGAATGGGCAGGGTGTCCTGAATGGAGGTGAGGGAGCAGGTGAACGGGCTTCGAGCCCTGACTGGGGGTGAAGGAGCAGGTGAACGGGCAGGGAGCCCTGATTGGAGGTGAGGGAGACTGTGAACGGGCAGGGAGCCTGACTGGAGGTGAGGGATCAGGTGAATGGGCAAAGAGCCCTAATGGAGGTGACAGAGCAGGTGAACGTGCAGGGAGCCCTGACTTGGGGTGAGGGAGCAGGTGAACGGGCAGGGAGCACTAACTGGAGGTGAGGGAGCAGGTGAACGGGCAGGGAGCCCTGACGGGAGGTGAGGGAGCAGGTGAACAGGCAGCGAGCCCTGACTGGGAGTGAGGGAGTAGGTGAACGGTCATCGAGCCCTGACTGGGGGTCAGGGGGCTGGTGAACGGGCAGCGAGCCCTGACTGGAGGTGAGGTAGCAGGGGAACGGGCAGGGAGCTCTGACTGGAGGTGAGGGATCAGGTGAACCGGCAGGGATTCCTGATTGGGGGTGAGGGAGCAGATGAACGGGCAGGTAGCCCTGACTGGGGGTGAGGAAGCAGGTGAACGGGCAGAGAGCCCTGACTGGGGGCGAGGAAGCAGGTGAACGGGCAGGGAGACCTGACTAGAGGTGAGCAAGCAGGTGAAGGAGCAGGGAGCCCTAAATGGCGGTGAGGGAGCAGGTGAACGGGCAGGAAGCCCTGACTGGAGGTGAGGGATCAGCTGAACGGGCAGGGAGCGCTAACTGGAGGAGAGTGTGTAGGTGAACAGACAGGGAGCCCTGACTGGGGGTGAGGAAGCAGGTGAACGGGCAGGGAGCCCTGACTGGATGTGAGGGAGCAGGTGAACAGGCAGGGTGTCCTGAATGGAGGTGAGGGAGCAGGTGAACAGGCAGGGAGCCCTGACTGGAGGTGAGGGAGACAGTGAACGGGCAGGGAGCCCTGACTGGAGGTGAGCGAGCAGGTGAACGGGCAGTGAGGCCTAACTGGGGGTGTAAGAGCAGGTGAACGGGCAGGGAGCCCTGACTGGGGGTGAGGGAGCAGATGAACGAGCAGGCAGCCCTGACTGGGTGTGAGGGAGCAGGTGAACGGGCAGCGTGCCCTGACTGGATGTAAGGGAGCAGGTGAACGGGCAGGGAGCCCTGACTGCATGCGAGGGAGCAGGTGAGCGGGCAGGGAGGCCTAACTGGCGGTGAGCGAGCAGGTGAACGGGCAGGGAGCCCTGACTGGGGGTGAGGGAGCAGATGAACGAGCAGGCAGCCCTGACTGGGTGTGAGGGAGCAGGTGAACGGGCAGCGTGCCCTGACTGGATGTAAGGGAGCAGGTGAACGGGCAGGGAGCCCTGACTGCATGCGAGGGAGCAGGTGAGCGGGCAGGGAGGCCTAACTGGCGGTGAGGGAGCAGGTGAACGGGCAGGGAGCCCTGACTGGAGGTGAGGGATCAGCTGAACGGGCAGGGAGCCCGGACTGGAGGTGAGGGAGCAGGTGAACAGGCAAGGAGCCCTGACTGGATCTGAGGGTGCAGGTGAACGGGCAGGGAGCGGTAACTGGAGGTGAGGGAGCAGATGAACAGGCAGGGAGACCTGACTGGGGGTGAGGGTGCAGGTGAAAGGGCAGGGAGCCCTGACTGGAGGTGATGGAGCAGGTGAACGGGCAGGGACCCTTACTGGATGTGAGGGAGCAGGTGAATGGGCAGGGAGCGCTAAATGGAGGTGAGGGAGCATGTGAACACGCAGGGAGCACTGCCGGGAGGTGAGGGAGCAGGTGATCAGGCAGGGAGCCCTGACTGGGTGTGAGGGAGCAGGTGATCAGGCAGGGATTCCTGACTGGGTGTAAGGGTGCAGATGAAACGGCAGGGAGCCCTGACTAGAGGAGAGGGAGCAGGTGAACGGGCAGGGAGCTCTGACTGGAGGTGAGGGAGCAGGTGAACGGGCAGGGAGCCCTGACTGGGGGTGAGGGAGCAGATGAACGGGCAGGTAGCCCTGACTGGGGGTGAGGGAGCAGGTGAGCGGGTCTGAGCCCTGACTGGGGGCGAGGGAGCAGGTGAGCGGGTGGGAGCCCTGACTGGGGGTGAGGGAGCAGGTGAACAGGCAATGAGCCCTGACTGGGGGCAAGGGAGCAGCTGAACGGGCAGGGAGACCTGACTGGACGTGAGGGACCAGGTAAACGGGCAGGGAGCCCTGACTGAGGGTGAGGGAGCAGGAGAACGGGCAGGGAGCCCTGACTGGGGGTGAGGGAAGAGGGGACCGGGCAGGGAGACCTGACTGGGGGTGAGGGTGCAGGTGAACAGGTAGGGAGCCCTGACTGGAGTGGAGGATCTGGTGAACGGACAGGGAACTGCTGACTGGAGGTGAGGGAGCAGGTGAACAGGCAGGGAGCCCTGACTAGAAGTGAGCAAGCAGGTGAAGGAGCAGGGAGCCCTGACTGGTGGTGAGGAAGCAGGTGAACGGGCAGAGAGCCCTGACTGGGGGTGATTGAGCAGCTGAACGGGCAGTGAGCACTGATTGGGTGTGAGGGAGCAGGTGAACGGGCAGGGAACTCACACTGGGGGTAAGGGAGCAGGTGAACGGGCAGGGAGACCTGACTGGGCGTGAGGGACCAGGTGAACGGGCAGTGAGCCCTGACTGGGGGTGAGGGAGCAGGAGAACGGGCAGGGAGCCCTGACTGGGGGTGAGGGAAGAGGGGACCGGGCAGGGAGCCCTGACTGGAGTGGAGGGAGCCGGTGAACGGACAGGGAACTGCTGACTGGAGGTGAGGGAGCAGGTGAACCGACAGGGAGACCTGACTGGGGGTGAGTGAGCCTGTGAATAGAGAGGGAACCCTGACTGGGGGTGAGGGAGCAGGTGAACGGGCAGGGAGCCTTGACTTGGGGTGAGGGAGCAGGTGAACATGCAGGGAGCCCTGACTGGAGGTGAGGAAGCAGGTGAACGGGCAGGGAGACCTGACTGGGGGTGAGTGAGCATGTGAATGGAGAGGGAGCCCTGACTGGGGGTGAGGGAGCAGGTGAACGGGCAGCGAGCCTTGACTGGAGGTGAGGGAGCAGGTGAACGGGCAGGGAGCCCTGACTGGGGGTGAGGGAGCAGGTGAACGTGCAGGGAGACCTGACGAGGGGTGAGGGAGCAGGTGAATGGGCAGGGAGCGCTAAATGGAGGTGAGGGAGCAGGTGAACACGCAGGGAGCACTGACGGGAGGTGAGGGAGCAGGTGATCAGGCAGGGAGCCCTGACGTGGGGTGAGGGAGCAGGTGAACCGGCAGGGAGACCTGACTGGGGGTGAGTGAGCATGTGAATAGAGAGGGAACCCTGACTGGGGGTGAGGGAGCAGGTGAGCGGGCAGGGAGCCCTGACTGGTGGTAAGGGAGATGGTGAACGGGCAGGGAGCCCTGACTGGGGGGCGAGGGAGCAGGGAAACGGGAAGGGAGACCTGACTGGGGGTGAGGGACGAGGTGAGCGGGCAGGGAGCGCTGACAGGGGGTGAGGGTGCAGGTTAACGGGCAGGGAGCCCTGACTGGAGGTGAGGGAGCAGGTGAACGGACAGGGAGCCCTGACTGGAGGTGAGGCCGCAGGTGAACAGGCAGGAGACCTGACTGGAGGTGAGGGAGACAGTGAACAGTCAGGGAGCCCTGACTGGCGGTGAGGAGGCAGGTGAACGGGCAGGGAGCCCTGACTTGAGGTGATGGAGCAGCTGAACGGGCAGTGAGCACTGACTGGATGTGAGGGAGCAGGTGAACGGGCAGGGAGACCTGACTGGAGGTGACGGAGCAGTTCAACGGGCAGGGAGCCCTAACTGGAGGTGAGGGATCAGGTGAATGAGTAGGGAGCCCTGACTGGAGATCAGGGAGCAGGTGAACGGGCAACGAGCCCTGACTGGGGGTGAAGGAGAAGGTGAACAGGCAGGGAGCCCTGATTGGAGGTGAGAGAGCAGGTGAACGGGCAGGGAGCCCTGACTGGAGGTGAGGGAGCAGGTGAACAGGCAGGGAGCACGGACGGGAGGTGAGGGAGCCGGTGAGCGGGCAGGGAGCCCTGACTGGTGGTAAGGGAGATGGTGAACGGGCAGGGAGCCCTGACTGGGGGCGAGGGAGCAGGGAAACGGGCAGGGAGACCTGACTGGGGGTGAGGGACCAGGTGAGCGGGCAGGGAGCGCTGACAGGGGGTGAGGGTGCAGGTTAACGGGCAGGGAGCCCTGACTGGAGGTGAGGGAGCAGGTGAACGGACAGGGAGCCCTGACTGGAGGTGAGGCAGCAGGTGAACAGGCAGGGAGACCTGACTGGAGGTGAGGGAGACGGTGAACGGTCAGGGAGTCCTGACTGGCGGTGAGGAGGCAGGTGAACGGGCTGGGAGCCCTGACTTGAGGTGATGGAGCAGCTGAACGGGCAGTGAGCACTGACTGGATGTGAGGGAGCAGGTGAACGGGCAGGGAGACCTGACTGGAGGTGACGGAGCAGGTGAACGGGCAGGGAGCCCTAACTGGAGGTGAGGGATCAGGTGAACGAGTAGGGAGCCCTGACTGGAGATCAGGGAGCAGGTGAACGGGCAACGAGCCCTGACTGGGGGTGAAGGAGAAGGTGAACAGGCAGGGAGCCCTGATTGGAGGTGAGAGAGCAGGTGAATGGACAGGGAGCCCTGACTGGAGGTGAGGGAGCAGGTGAACAGGCAGGGAGCCCTGACTGGAGGTGAGGAAGCAGGTGAACGGGCAGGGAGACCTGACTGGGTGTGAGTGAGCATGTGAATGGAGAGGGAGCCCTGACTAGGGGTGAGGGAGCAGGTGAACGGGCAGGGAGCCCTGACTGGGGGTGAGGGAGCAGGTGAACGTGCAGGGAGCTCTGACTAGGGGTGAGGGAGCAGGTGAATGGGCAGGGAGCGCTAAATGGAGGTGAGGGAGCAGGTGAACACGCAGGGAGCACTGCCGGGAGGTGAGGGAGCAGGTGATCAGGCAGGGAGCCCTGACTGGGTGTGAGGGAGAAGGTGAACGGGCAGGGAGCCCTGACTGGGTGTGAGGGAGCAGGTGAACGGGCAGGGAGCCCTGACTGGAGGTGAGGGATCAGGTGAACGGGCAGGGAGCCCTGACTGGAGGTGAGCGAGCAGGTGAACGGGCAGGCAGCCCTGACTGGGGGTGAGGGAGCAGATGAACGAGCAGGCAGCCCTGACTGGGTGTGAGGAAACAGGTGAACAGGCAGGGAGCTCTGACTGGGGTTGAGGGAGCAGGTGAATAGACAGGGAGCCCTGACGGGAGGTGAGGGAGCAGGTGAACGGGCAGGGAGCCCTGACTGGGGGTGAGGGAGTAGGTGAACGGGCAACGAGCCCTGACTGGGGGTGAGGGAGCAGGTGAAAGGGCAGCGAGCCCTGACTGGATGTGAGGGAGCAGGTTAACGGGCCGGGAGCCTTGACTGGAGGTGAAGGAGTAGGTGAACGGGCAGGGAGCCCTGATTGGAGGTGAGGGAGCAGGTGAACGGGCAGGGGGCCCTGACTGGGGGTGAGGGAGCAGGTAAACGGGCAGGGTGTCCTGACTGGGGTTGAGGGAGCAAGTGAACGGACAGTGGGCCCTGACTGGGGTTGAGGGAGTAGGTGAACGGGCAGCGAGCCCTGACTGGAGGTGAGGGAGCAGGTTAACGGGCAGGGAGCCTTGACTGGAGGTGAAGGAGTAGGTGAACGGGCAGGGAGCCCTGACTGGATGTGAGGGAGCAGGTGAACGGGCAGGGAGCCCTGACTGCATACGAGGGAGCAGGTGAGCGGGCAGGGAGCCCTAACTGTCGGTGAGGGGGCAGGTGAACGGGCAGGGAGCCCTGACTGGAGGTGAGGGATCAGCTGAACGGGCAGGGAGCCCGGACTGGAGGTGAGGGAACAGGTGGACAGGCAAGGAGTCCTGACTGGATGTGAGGGGGCAGGTGAACGGGCAGGGAACCCTGACTGGGGGTGAGGGTGCAGGTGAACGGGCAGGGAGCCCTTACTGGATGTGAGCGAGCAGGTGAACGGGCAGGGTGTCCTGAATGGAGGTGAGGGAGCAGGTGAATAGTTAGGGAGCCCTGACTGGAGGTGAGGGAGACGGTGAATGGGCAGGGAGCCTGACTGGAGGTGATTGATCAGGTGAATGGGCAGGGAGCCCTGACTGGGGGTGAGGAAGCAGGTGAACGGGCAGGGAGCCCTGACTGCATGCGAGGGAGCAGGTGAGCGGGCAGGGAGGCCTAACTGGCGGTGAGGGAGCAGGTGAACGGGCAGGGAGCCCTGACTGGAGGTGAGGGATCAGCTGAACGGGCAGGGAGCCCGGACTGGAGGTGAGGGAGCAGGTGAACAGGCAAGGAGCCCTGACTGGATGTGAGGGTGCAGGTGAACGGGCAGGGAGCGGTAACTGGAGGTGAGGGAGCAGATGAACAGGCAGGGAGACCTGACTGGAGGTGATGGAGCAGGTGAACGGGCAGGGAGCCTTACTGGATGTGAGGGAGCAGGTGAATGGGCAGGGTGTCCTGAATGGAGGTGAGGGAGCAGGTGAACGGGCTTCGAGCCCTGACTGGGGGTGAAGGAGCAGGTGAACGGGCAGGGAGCCCTGATTGGAGGTGAGGGAGACTGTGAACGGGCAGGGAGCCTGACTGGAGGTGAGGGATCAGGTGAATGGGCAAAGAGCCCTAATGGAGGTGACAGAGCAGGTGAACGTGCAGGGAGCCCTGACTTGGGGTGAGGGAGCAGGTGAACGGGCAGGGAGCACTAACTGGAGGTGAGGGAGCAGGTGAACGGGCAGGGAGCCCTGACGGGAGGTGAGGGAGCAGGTGAACAGGCAGCGAGCCCTGACTGGGAGTGAGGGAGTAGGTGAACGGTCAGCGAGCCCTGACTGGGGGTCAGGGGGCTGGTGAACGGGCAGCGAGCCCTGACTGGAGGTGAGGTAGCAGGGGAACGGGCAGGGAGCTCTGACTGGAGGTGAGGGATCAGGTGAACCGGCAGGGATTCCTGACTGGGGGTGAGGGAGCAGATGAACGGGCAGGTAGCCCTGACTGGGGGTGAGGAAGCAGGTGAATGGGCAGAGAGCCCTGACTGGGGGCGAGGAAGCAGGTGAACGGGCAGGGAGACCTGACTAGAAGTGAGCAAGCAGGTGAAGGAGCAGGGAGCCCTAAATGGCGGTGAGGGAGCAGGTGAACGGGCAGGAAGCCCTGACTGGAGGTGAGGGATCAGCTGAACGGGCAGGGAGCGCTAACTGGAGGAGAGTGTGTAGGTGAACAGACAGGGAGCCCTGACTGGGGGTGAGGAAGCAGGTGAACGGGCAGGGAGCCCTGACTGGATGTGAGGGAGCAGGTGAACAGGCAGGGTGTCCTGAATGGAGGTGAGGGAGCAGGTGAACAGGCAGGGAGCCCTGACTGGAGGTGAGGGAGACAGTGAACGGGCAGGGAGCCCTGACTGGAGGTGAGCGAGCAGGTGAACGGGCAGTGAGGCCTAACTGGGGGTGTAAGAGCAGGTGAACGGGCAGGGAGCCCTGACTAGGGGTGAGGGAGCAGATGAATGAGCAGGCAGCCCTGACTGGGTGTGAGGGAGCAGGTGAACGGGCAGCATGCCCTGACTGGATGTAAGGGAGCAGGTGAACGGGCAGGGAGCCCTGACTGCATGCGAGGGAGCAGGTGAGCGGGCAGGGAGGCCTAACTGGCGGTGAGCGAGCAGGTGAACGGGCAGGGAGCCCTGACTGGGGGTGAGGGAGCAGATGAACGAGCAGGCAGCCCTGACTGGGTGTGAGGGAGCAGGTGAACGGGCAGCGTGCCCTGACTGGATGTAAGGGAGCAGGTGAACGGGCAGGGAGCCCTGACTGCATGCGAGGGAGCAGGTGAGCGGGCAGGGAGGCCTAACTGGCGGTGAGGGAGCAGGTGAACGGGCAGGGAGCCCTGACTGGAGGTGAGGGATCAGCTGAACGGGCAGGGAGCCCGGACTGGAGGTGAGGGAGCAGGTGAACAGGCAAGGAGCCCTGACTGGATGTGAGGGTGCAGGTGAACGGGCAGGGAGCGGTAACTGGAGGTGAGGGAGCAGATGAACAGGCAGGGAGACCTGACTGGGGGTGAGGGTGCAGGTGAAAGGGCAGGGAGCCCTGACTGGAGGTGATGGAGCAGGTGAACGGGCAGGGAGCCTTACTGGATGTGAGGGAGCAGGTGAATGGGCAGGGTGTCCTGAATGGAGGTGAGGGAGCAGGTGAACGGGCATCGAGCCCTGACTGGGGGTGAAGGAGCAGGTGAACGGGCAGGGAGCCTGACTGGAGGTGAGGGATCAGGGGAATGGGCAGAGAGCCCTACTGGAGGTGACAGAGCAGGTGAGCGTGCTGGGAGCCCTGACTTGGGGTGAGGGAGCAGGTGAACGGGCAGGGAGCACTAACTGGAGGTGAGGGAGCAGGTGAACGGGCAGGGAGCCCTGACGGGAGGTGAGGGAGCAGGTGAACAGGCAGCGAGCCCTGACTGGGAGTGAGGGAGTAGGTGAACGGTCAGCGAGCCCTGACTGGGGGTCAGGGGGCTGGTGAACGGGCAGCGAGCCCTGACTGGAGGTGAGGTAGCAGGGGAACGGGCAGGGGGCCCTGACTGGGGGTGAGGGAGCAGCTGAATGGGCAGGGAGCCCTGAGTCAGGGTGCGGGAGCAGGTGAACGGACAGGGAGCCCTGACTGGAGGTGAGGGAGCAGGTTAATGGGCAGGGAGCCCTGACGGGAGGTGAGGGAGCAGGTGAACGGGCAGGGAGCCCTGACTGGAGGTAAGGGAGCAGGTGAACGGGCAGGGAGCCCTGACTGGAGGTGAAGGAGCCAGTGAACGGGCAGGGAGCCCTGACTGGAGGTGATGGAGCAGGTGAACTGCCAGGGAGCTCTGACTGGGTGTGAGGGAGCATGTGAACGGGCAGGGGGCCCTGACTGGGGTTGAGGGAGCAGGTAAACGGGCAGCGAGCCCTGACTAGGGGTGAGGGAGCAGGTGAACTGGCAGGGATTCCTGACTGGGTGTGAGGGAGCAGCTGAACGGGCAGGGAGCCCTGAGTCAGGGTGCGGGAGCAGGTGAACGGACAGGGAGCCCTGACTGGAGGTGAGGGAGCAGGTTAATGGGCAGGGAGCCCTGACGGGAGGTGAGGGAGCAGGTGAACGGGCAGGGAGCCCTGACTGGAGGTAAGGGAGCAGGTGAACGGGCAGGGAGCCCTGACTGGAGGTGAAGGAGCCAGTGAACGGGCAGGGAGCCCTGACTGGAGGTGAGGGAGCAGGTGAACTGCCAGGGAGCTCTGACTGGGTGTGAGGGAGCATGTGAACGGGCAGGGGGCCCTGACTGGGGTTGAGGGAGCAGGTAAACGGGCAGCGAGCCCTGACTAGGGGTGAGGGAGCAGGTGAACAGGCAGGGAGCCCTGACTAGAAGTGAGCAAGCAGGTGAAGGAGCAGGGAGCCCTGACTGGTGGTGAGGAAGCAGGTGAATGGGCAGGGAGCCCTGACTGCGAGTGAGGGAGTAGGTGAACAAGCAGCGAGCCCTGACTGGGGGTGAGGGAGCAGGTGAACAGGCAAGGAGCCCTGACTGGATGTGAGGGTGCAGGTGAACGGGCAGGGAGTGCTAACTGGAGGAGAGGGAGCAGGTGAACAGATAGGGAGCCCTGACTGGGGGTGAGGGTGCAGGTGAACGGGCAGGGAGCCCTGACTGGATGAGAAGAAGCAGGTGAACGGGCAGGGTGTCCTGACTGGAGGTGAGGGAGACAGTGAATGGGCAGGGAGCCTGACTGGAAGTGATTGATCAGGTGAACGGGCAGGGAGCCCTGACTGGACGTGAGCGAGCAGGTGAACGGGCAGTGAGGCCTAACTGGGGGTGTGGGAGCAAGTGAACGGGCAGGGAGCCCTGACTGGGTGTGAGGGAGCAGGTGAACGGGCAGGGAGCGCTAACTGGAGCTGAGGGAGCAGGTGAACGGGCAGGGAGCTCTGACTGGGTTTGAGGGAGCAGGTGAACAGGCAGGGAGCCCTGACGGGAGGTGAGGGAGCAGGTGAATGGGCAGCGAGCCCTGACTGGAGGTGAGGGAGCAGGTTAACGGGCAGAGAGCCTTGACTGGAGGTGAAGGAGTAAGTGAACGGGCAGGGAGCCCTGACTGGATGTGACGGAGCAGGTGAACGGGCAGGGAGCGCTAACTGGCGGTGAGTGAGCAGGTGAACGGGCAGGGAGCCCTGACTGGAGGTGAGGGATCAGCTGAACGGGCAGGGAGCCCGGACTGGAGGTGAGGGAGCAGGTGAACAGGCAAGGAGCCCTGACTGGAGGTGAGGGATCAGGTGAACGGGCAGGGAGCCCTGACTGGAGGTGAGGGAGCAGGTGAAATGGCAGGGAGCTCTGACTGGGTGTGAGGGAGCAGGTGAACGGGCAGGGTGTCCTGAATGGAGGTGAGGGAGCAGGTGAATAGGTAGGGAGCCCTGACTGGAGGTGAGGGAGACGGTGAATGGGCAGGGAGCCTGACTGGAGGTGATTGATCAGGTGAATGGGCAGGGAGCCCTGACTGGGGGTGAGGTACCAGCTGAACGGGCAGGGAGCCCTGACTGGGGGTCAGGGAGTAGGTGAACGGGCAGCGTGCCCTGACTGGATGTAAGGGAGCAGGTGAACGGGCAGGGAGCCCTGACTGCATGCGAGGGAGCATGTGAGCGGGCAGGGAGGCCTAACTGGCGGTGAGGGAGCAGGTGAACGGGCAGGGAGCCCTGACTGGAGGTGAGGGATCAGCTGAACGGGCAGGGAGCCCGGACTGGAGGTGAGGGAGCAGGTGAACAGGCAAGGAGCCCTGACTGGATGTGAGGGTGCAGGTGAACGGGCAGGGAGCGGTAACTGGAGGTGAGGGAGCAGATGAACAGGCAGGGAGACCTGACTGGGGGTGAGGGTGCAGGTGAAAGGGCAGGGAGCCCTGACTGGAGGTGATGGAGCAGGTGAACGGGCAGGGAGCCTTACTGGATGTGAGGGAGCAGGTGAATGGGCAGGGTGTCCTGAATGGAGGTGAGGGAGCAGGTGAACGGGCATCGAGCCCTGACTGGGGGTGAAGGAGCAGGTGAACGGGCAGGGAGCCTGACTGGAGGTGAGGGATCAGGGGAATGGGCAGAGAGCCCTACTGGAGGTGACAGAGCAGGTGAACGTGCAGGGAGCCCTGACTTGGGGTGAGGGAGCAGGTGAACGGGCAGGGAGCACTAACTGGAGGTGAGGGAGCAGGTGAACGGGCAGGGAGCCCTGACGGGAGGTGAGGGAGCAGGTGAACAGGCAGCGAGCCCTGACTGGGAGTGAGGGAGTAGGTGAACGGTCAGCGAGCCCTGACTGGGGGTCAGGGGGCTGGTGAACGGGCAGCGAGCCCTGACTGGAGGTGAGGTAGCAGGGGAACGGGCAGGGAGCCCTGACTGGAGGTGAGGGATCAGGTGAACAGGCAGGGATTCCTGACTGGGGGTGAGGGAGCAGCTGAACGGGCAGGGAGCCCTGAGTCAGGGTGCGGGAGCAGGTGAACGGACAGGGAGCCCTGACTGGAGGTGAGGGAGCAGGTTAATGGGCAGGGAGCCCTGACGGGAGGTGAGGGAGCAGGTGAACGGGCAGGGAGCCCTGACTGGAGGTAAGGGAGCAGGTGAACGGGCAGGGAGCCCTGACTGGAGGTGAGGGAGCAGGTGAACTGCCAGGGAGCTCTGACTGGGTGTGAGGGAGCATGTGAACGGGCAGGGGGCCCTGACTGGGGTTGAGGGAGCAGGTAAACGGGCAGCGAGCCCTGACTAGGGGTGAGGGAGCAGGTGAACAGGCAGGGAGCCCTGACTAGAAGTGAGCAAGCAGGTGAAGGAGCAGGGAGCCCTGACTGGTGGTGAGGAAGCAGGTGAATGGGCAGGGAGCCCTGACTGCGAGTGAGGGAGTAGGTGAACAGGCAGCGAGCCCTGACTGGGGGTGAGGGAGTAGGTGAACAGGCAAGGAGCCCTGACTGGATGTGAGGGTGCAGGTGAACGGGCAGGGAGCGCTAACTGGAGGAGAGGGAGCAGGTGAACAGATAGGGAGCCCTGACTAGGGGTGAGGGTGCAGGTGAACGGGCACGGAGCCCTGACTGGATGAGAGGAAGCAGGTGAACGGGCAGGGTGTCCTGAATGGAGGTGAGGGAGCAGGTGAACAGGCAGGGAGCCCTGACTGGAGGTGAGGGAGACAGTGAATGGGCAGGGAGCCTGACTGGAAGTGATTGATCAGGTGAACGGGCAGGGAGCCCTGACTGGACGTGAGCGAGCAGGTGAACGGGCAGTGAGGCCTAACTGGAGCTGAGGGAGCAGGTGAACGGGCAGGGAGCTCTGACTGGGTTTGAGGGAGCAGGTGAACAGGCAGGGAGCCCTGACGGGAGGTGAGGGAGCAGGTGAACGGGCAGGGAGCCCTGACTGGAGGTAAGGGAGCAGGTGAACGGGCAGGGAGCCCTGACTGGAGGTGAGGGATCAGGTGAACAGGCAGGGATTCCTGACTGGGGGTGAGGGAGCAGCTGAATGGGCAGGGAGCCCTGAGTCAGGGTGCGGGAGCAGGTGAACGGGCAGGGAGCACTAACTGGAGGTGAGGGAGCAGGTGAACGGGCAGGGAGCCCTGACGGGAGGTTGTGAGGGAGCAGGTGAACAGGCAGCGAGCCCTGACTGGGAGTGAGGGAGTAGGTGAACGGTCAGCGAGCCCTGACTGGGGGTCAGGGGGCTGGTGAACGGGCAGCGAGCCCTGACTGGAGGTGAGGTAGCAGGGGAACGGGCAGGGGGCCCTGACTGGGGGTGAGGGAGCAGCTGAATGGGCAGGGAGCCCTGAGTCAGGGTGCGGGAGCAGGTGAACGGACAGGGAGCCCTGACTGGAGGTGAGGGAGCAGGTTAATGGGCAGGGAGCCCTGACGGGAGGTGAGGGAGCAGGTGAACGGGCAGGGAGCCCTGACTGGAGGTAAGGGAGCAGGTGAACGGGCAGGGAGCCCTGACTGGAGGTGAAGGAGCCAGTGAACGGGCAGGGAGCCCTGACTGGAGGTGAGGGAGCAGGTGAACTGCCAGGGAGCTCTGACTGGGTGTGAGGGAGCATGTGAACGGGCAGGGGGCCCTGACTGGGGTTGAGGGAGCAGGTAAACGGGCAGCGAGCCCTGACTAGGGGTGAGGGAGCAGGTGAACAGGCAGGGAGCCCTGACTAGAAGTGAGCAAGCAGGTGAAGGAGCAGGGAGCCCTGACTGGTGGTGAGGAAGCAGGTGAATGGGCAGGGAGCCCTGACTGCGAGTGAGGGAGTAGGTGAACAAGCAGCGAGCCCTGACTGGGGGTGAGGGAGCAGGTGAACAGGCAAGGAGCCCTGACTGGATGTGAGGGTGCAGGTGAACGGGCAGGGAGTGCTAACTGGAGGAGAGGGAGCAGGTGAACAGATAGGGAGCCCTGACTGGGGGTGAGGGTGCAGGTGAACGGGCAGGGAGCCCTGACTGGATGAGAAGAAGCAGGTGAACGGGCAGGGTGTCCTGACTGGAGGTGAGGGAGACAGTGAATGGGCAGGGAGCCTGACTGGAAGTGATTGATCAGGTGAACGGGCAGGGAGCCCTGACTGGACGTGAGCGAGCAGGTGAACGGGCAGTGAGGCCTAACTGGGGGTGTGGGAGCAAGTGAACGGGCAGGGAGCCCTGACTGGGTGTGAGGGAGCAGGTGAACGGGCAGGGAGCGCTAACTGGAGCTGAGGGAGCAGGTGAACGGGCAGGGAGCTCTGACTGGGTTTGAGGGAGCAGGTGAACAGGCAGGGAGCCCTGACGGGAGGTGAGGGAGCAGGTGAATGGGCAGCGAGCCCTGACTGGAGGTGAGGGAGCAGGTTAACGGGCAGAGAGCCTTGACTGGAGGTGAAGGAGTAAGTGAACGGGCAGGGAGCCCTGACTGGATGTGACGGAGCAGGTGAACGGGCAGGGAGCGCTAACTGGCGGTGAGTGAGCAGGTGAACGGGCAGGGAGCCCTGACTGGAGGTGAGGGATCAGCTGAACGGGCAGGGAGCCCGGACTGGAGGTGAGGGAGCAGGTGAACAGGCAAGGAGCCC
>NW_027277138.1:0-31374 GCF_030028105.1 Mobula birostris
TCTGTGCCCCCAGTCCCACCAACACCCCACTGTCTCTGTGTCGCCAGTCCCTACTTTCCCTGTCTCTGTGTCCCCCAGCCCCCTACACACCCCGTCTCTGTGTCCCCAGTCCCTACACCCCCCGTCTCTGTGCCCCCAGCCCCGACACACCCCGTCTCTGTGTCTCCAGTCCCTACACACCCCGTCTTTGTGTCCCCAGTCGCTACACCCCCCGTCTCTGTGTCCTCAGTCCCTACACCCACAGTCTCTGTGCCCCCAGACCCTACACACCCTGTCTCTGTGTCCCCAGTCCCCTACACCCCCCTTCTCTGTTTCCCCAGTCCATACACCCACTGTCTCTGTGTCCCCAGACCCTACAACCCCCGTCTCTGTGTCCCCAGTCCATACACCCACCTCTCTGTGTCCCCAGTCCCTACACCCCCCGTCTCTGTGTCCCCAACCCTTACACCCTCCGTCTCTGTGTCCCCAGTCCCTACCCCCCCCCGTCTCTGTATCCCCAACCACTACACCCCCAGTCTCTGTGTCCCCAGCCCCTACACCCCCCGTCTCAGTGTAAACCAGTCCCTAAAACGCCCGTCTCTGTGTCCCCAGTCCCTACACCCCCTGTCTCTGTGTCCCCAGAACCTACAACCCGCCGTCTCTGTGTCCCCAGTCCCTACACTCCCTGTCTCTGTGCCCCCAGCCCCTACACACCCCGTCTCTGTGTCTCCAGTCCCTAAACCCCCTGGCTCTGTGTCCCCAGCCCCTACACCCCCCTTCTCTGTGTCCCCAGTCCCTACACCCCCCGTCTCTGTGTCCCCAGCCCCTACACACCCCCGTCTCTGTGTCCCCAGTCCCTACACCCCCTCGTCTCTGTGTCCCCAGTCCCTACACCCCCCTGTCTCTGTGTCCCCAGCCCCTACACCCCCCCGTCTCTGTGTCCCCAGTCCCCTACACCCCCTGTCTCTGTGTCCCCAGCCCCTACACCCCCCCGTCTATGTGTCCCCCAGTCCCTACGCACCCCGTTTCTGTGCCCCCTGTCCCTACACCCCCGTCTCTGTGTCCCCAGTTCCTACACTCCACGTCTCTGTGCCCCCAGCCCCTACACCCCCCGTCTCTGTGCCCCCAGTCCCTATACCCCCCGTCTCTGTGTCCCCAGTCCCTACACACCTCAGTCTCTGTGTCCCCAGTCCCTACACCCCCTTTCTCTGTGTCCCCAGTCCCTACACCCCCTGTAACTGTACCCCAAGTCCCTACACTCCGTCTCTGTGCCCCAGTCCCTACACCCACTGTCTCTGTGTCCCCAGTCCCTCCACCCCCCGTCTCTGTGTCCCCAGCCCCTACAAACCCCCGTCTCTGTGTCCCCAGTCCCTACACCCCTGTCTCTGTGTCCCCAGTGCCTACACACCCGTCTCTGTGCCCCCAGTCCCTACACCCCCTGTCTCTGTGTCCCGTCCCTATACCCCCCGTATCTGTGTCCCCAGTCCCTACACCCCCTGTCTCTGAGTCTCCCAGCTCCCTACACACCCTGTCTCTGTGCCCCCAGTCCCTACACACCCTGTCTCTGTGCCCCCAGTCCCTACACCCCTCCGTCTCTGTGTCCCCAGTCCCTACACCCCCCTGTCTCTGTGTCCCCAGCCCCTCCACCCCCCCGTCTCTGAGCCCCCAGTCCCTGCACCCCTCCGTCTCTGTGTCCCCAGTCCCTATACGTCCCGTCTCTGTGCCCCCAGTCCCTGCACCCCCCGTCTCTGTGTCCCCAGTCCCTACACCTCCGTCTCTGTGTCCCCAGTCCCTACACACCCCCTGTCTCTGTGTCCCCAGACCCTACACCCCCAGTCTCTGTGCCCCCTGTCCCTACACCCCCGTCTCTGTCCCCAGTCCCAACACCCCCCGTCTCTGTGTCCCCAGTCCCTACACCCCCTGTCTCTGTGTCCCCAGTCCCTACACCCCCTGTAACTGTGCCCCCAGTCCCTACACTCCGTCTCTGTGCCCCAGTCCCTACACCCCCCTGTCTCTGTGTCCCCAGGTCCCAAAAACCCCCCGTCTCTGTGTCCCCAGCCCCTACAACCCCCGTCTCTGTGTCCCCAGTCCCTACACCCCCTGTCTCTGTGTCCCCAGTGCCTACACACCCGGCTCTGTGCCCCCAGTCCCTACACCCCCTGTCTCTGTGTCCCGTCCCTATACCCCCCCCGTATCTGTGTCCCCAGTCCCTACACCCCCTGTCTCTGAGTCCCCAGTCCCTACACAACCTGTCTCTGTGCCCCAGTCCCTACAAACCCTGTCTCCTGTGCCCCCAGTCCCTACACCCCCCTTCACTGTTTCCCCAGTCCATACACCCACTGTCTCTGTGTCCCCAGACCCCTACACCCCCCCGTCTCTGTGTCCCCAGTCCATACACCCACCTCTCTGTGTCCCCAGTCCCTACACCCCCCGTCTCTTCTGTGTCCCCAACCCTTACACCCTCTGTCTCTGTGTCCCCAGTCCCTACTCCCCCCCGTCTCTGTATCCCCAACCACTACACCCCCAGTCTCTGTGTCCCCAGTCCCTACACCCCCTGTCTCTGTGTCCCCAGTCCCTACTCCCCCCGTCTCTGTGTCCCCAGCCCCTACACCCTCCGTCTCTGTGCCACAGTCCCTATACCCTCCGTCTCTGTGCCCCCAGTCCCTACATCCCCTGTCTCTGTGTCCCCAGCTCCCTACACGCCCCGTGTCTGTGTCCCCCAGTCCCCTACACCCCCCGTCTCTGTGCCTCCAGTCCCTACAACCCCCGTCTCTGTCTCCCAGCCCCTACACTCCCTGTCTCTGTGACCCCAGCCCCTAAACTCCGTCTCTGTGCCCCCAGTTCCTACTCCCCCTGTCTCTGTGTCCCCAGTCCCTACACACCCCCATATCTGTGTCCCCAGTCCCTACACCCTCCGTCTCAGTGTCCGCTGTCCCTACACCCCCCCGTCTCTGTGTCCCCAGTCCCTACACCCCCTGTCTCTGTGTCCCCTGTCCCTACACCCCCCGTCTCTGTGTCCCCAGTCCCAACACCCCCAGTCTCTGTGTCCCCAGCCCCTACACCCCCCGTCTCTGTTTCCCCAGTCCATACACCCACTGTCTCTGGTGTCCCCAGACCCTACACCCCCCGTCTCTGTGTCCCCAGTCCATACATCCCCTGTCTCTGTGCCCCCAGTCCCAACACCCCCACTGTCTCTGTGTCGCCAGTCCCTACTTTCCCTGTCTCTGTGTCCCCAGCCCCTACACACCCCGTCTCTGTGTCCCCAGTCCCTACACCCCCCGTCTCTGTGCCCCCCAGCCCCGACACACCCCGTCTCTGTGTCTCCAGTCCCTACACACCCCCGTCTTCTGTGTCCCCAGTCCCTACACCCCCCGTCTCTGTGTCCTCAGTCCCTACACCCACAGTCTCTGTGCCCCCAGACCCCTACACACCCTGTCTCTGTGTCACCAGTCCCTACACCCCCCCGTCTCTGTGTCCCCAGCCGCTACACCCTCCGTCTCTGTGTCCCCAGTCCCTACACCCCCCGTCTCCGTGTCCCCAGCCGCTACACTCTCCGTCTCTGTGTCCCCAGTCCCTACAACCTCCGTCTCTGTGCCCCCAGTCCCTACACCCCCCCGTCCTCTCTGCCCCCAGTCCTAAACCCCCCGTCTCTGTGTCCCCAGCGCCTCCACCCCCCCGTCTCTGAGCCCCCAGTCCCTACAACCTCCGTCTCTGTGTCCCCAGTCCCCTACACCCCCCGTCTCTGTGCCCCCCAGTTACTACACCCCCCGTCTCTGTGTCCCCAATCCCTACACCCCCCCGACTCTGTGTCCCAAGCCCCTACACCCTCCGTCTCTGTGTCCCCAGTCCCTACACCCCCTGTCTCTGTGTCCCCAGACCCTACACCCCCAGTCTCTGTGCCCCCTGTCCCTACACCCCCCGTCTCTGTGTCCCCAGTCGCGACTCACCCCGTCTCTGTGTTCCCAGTCCCTAAACCCCCTGTCTCTGTGTCCCCAGCCCCTACACCCCCCCTTCTCTGTGTCCCCAGTCCCTACACCCCCCCGTCTCTGTGTCCCCAGCCCCTACACACCCCGTCTCTGTGTCCCCAGTCCCTACACCCCCTCGTCTCTGTGTCCCCAGTCCCTACACACCCTGTCTCTGTGTCCTCAGCCCCTACACCCCCCCGTCTCTGTGTCCCCAGTCCCTACACCCCCTGTCTCTGTGTCCCCAGCCCCTACACCCCCCGTCTATGTTTCCCCAGTCCCTACACACCCCGTCTCTGTGCCCCCTGTCCCTACACCCCCTGTCTCTGTGTCCCCAGTTCCTACACTCCACGTCTCTGTGCCCCCAGCCCCTACACCCCCCGTCTCTGTGCCCCCAGTCCCTATACCCCCCCGTCTCTGTGTCCCCAGTCCCTACACCCCCCGTCTCTGTGTCCCCAGCCACTGCACCCCCCGTCTCTGTGTCCCCAGTCCCTACACCCCCCGTCTCTGTGTCCCCAGCCACTACACCCACCGTCGCTGTTTCCCCAGTCCCTACACACCCCCGTCTCTGTGTCCCCAGTCCCTACACACTCCGTCTCTGTGTCCACCAGCCCCTACACCCCCGTCTCTGTGCCCCCACTCCCTACACCCCCCCCGTCTCTGTGTCCCCAGCCCCTACACCCCCCCGTCTCTGTGTCCCCAAATCCCTACACCCCCCCGTCTCTGTGTCCCCAGTCCCTACACCCTCCGTCTCTGTGTCCCCAGTCCCTCCACCCCCCGTCTCCCTGTCCCCAGTCCCTACAACCCCCGTCTCAGAGTAAACCAGTCCCTAAACGCCCGTCTCTGTGTTCCCAGTCCCTACACCCCCTGTCTCTGTGTCCCCAGAACCTACACCCGCCGTCTCTGAGTCCCCAGTCCCTACACTCCCTGTCTCTGTGCCCCCAGCCGCGACTCACCCCGTCTCTGTGTTTCCCAGTCCCTAAACCCCCTGTCTCTGTGTCCCCCAGCCCCTACACCCCCCTTCTCTGTGTCCCCAGTCCCTACACCCCCCCGTCTCTGTGTCCCCAGCCCCTACACACCCCCGTCTCTGTGTCCCCAGTCCCTACACCCCCCTCGTCTCTGTGTCCCCAGTCCCTACACACCCTGTCTCTGTGTCCTCAGCCCCTACACCCCCCCCGTCTCTGTGTCCCCAGTCCCTACACCCCCTGTCTCTGTGTCCCCAGCCCCTACACCCCCCGTCTATGTTTCCCCAGTCCCTACACACCCCGTCTCTGTGCCCCCTGTCCCTACACCCCCCGTCTCTGTGTCCCCAGTTCCTACACTCCACGTCTCTGTGCCCCCAGCCCCTACACCCCCCGTCTCTGTGCCCCCAGTCCCTATACCCCCCGTCTCTGTGTCCCCAGTCCCTACACACCTCAGTCTCTGTGTCCCCAGTCCCTACACCCCCTGTCTCTGTGTCCCCAGTCCCTACACCCCCTGTAACTGTGCCCCCAGTCCCTACACTCCGTCTCTGTGCCCCAGTCCCTACACCCCCTGTCTCTGGTGTCCCCAGTCCCTCCACTCCCCCCCCGTCTCTGTGTCCCCAGCCCCTACAACCCCCGTCTCTGTGTCCCCAGTCCCTACACCCCCCTGTCTCTGTGTCCCCAGTGCCTACACACCCGTCTGTGCCCCCAGTCCCCTACACCCCCTGTCTCTGTGTCCCGTCCCTATACCCCCCGTATCTGTGTCCCCAGTCCCTACACCCCCTGTCTCTGAGTCCCCAGTCCCTACACACCCTGTCTCTGTGCCCCAGTCCCTACACCCCCTCCGTCTCTGTGTCCCCAGTCCCTACACCCCCCGTCTCTGTGTCCCCAGTCCCTACACACCCTGTCTCTGTGTCCCCAGTCCCTACACCCCCTGTCTCTGTGTCCCCAGTCCCTACACCCCCCCTTCTCTGTTTCCCCAGTCCATACACCCACTGTCTCTGTGTCCCCAGACCGTACACCCCCCCGTCTCTGTGTCCCCAGTCCATACACCCACCCTCTCTGTGTCCCCAGTCCCTACACCCCCCGTCTCTGTGTCCCCAACCCTTACACCCTCCGTCTCTGTGTCCCCAGTCCCTACACCCCCCGTCTGTGTATCCCCAACCACTACACCCCCAGTCTCTGTGTCCCCAGTCCCTACACCCCCTGTCTCTGTGTCCCCAGTCCCTACTCCCCCCGTCTCTGTGTCCCCAGCCCCTACACCCTCCGTCTCTATGCCACAGTCCCTATACCCTCCGTCTCTGTGCCCCCAGACCGAACATCCCCTGTCTCTGTGTCCCCAGTCCCTACACGCCCCGTGTCTGTGTCCCCTGTCCCTACACCCCCCGTCTCTGTGCCCCCAGTCCCTACAACCCCCGTCTCTGTCTCCCCAGCCCCTACACTCCCTGTCTCTGTGACCCCAGCCCCTAAACTCCGTCTCTGTGCCCCCAGTTCCTACTCCCCCTGTCTCTGTGTCCCCAGTCCCTACACACCCCGTATCTGTGTCCCCAGTCCCTACACCCTCCGTGTCAGTGTCCCCTGTCCCTACACCCCCCGTCTCTGTGTCCCCAATCCCTACACACCCTGTCTCTGTGTCCCCTGTCCCTACACCCCCCGTCTCTGTGTCCCCAGTCCCTACACCCCCTGTCTCTGTGTCCCCAGCCCCTACACCCCCCGTCTCTGTTTCCCCCAGTCCATACACCCCACTGTCTCTGTGTCCCCAGACCCTACACCCCCCCGTCTCTGTGTCCCCAGTCCATACATCCCCTGTCTCTGTGGCCCCCCAGTCCCAACAGCCCACTGTCTCTGTGTCGCCAGTCCCTACTTTCCCTGTCTCTGTGTCCCCAGCCCCTACACACCCCGTCTCTGTGTCCCCAGTCCCTACACCCCCCGTCTCTGTGCCCCCAGCCCCGACACACCCCGTCTCTGTGTCTCCAGTCCCTACACACCCCGTCTTTGTGTCCCCAGTCGCTACACCCCCCGTCTCTGTGTCCTCAGTCCCTACACCCACAGTCTCTGTGCCCCCAGACCCTACACACCCTGTCTCTGTGTCCCCAGTCCCTACACCCCCCCTTCTCTGTTTCCCCAGTCCATACACCCACTGTCTCTGTGTCCCCAGACCCTACAACCCCCGTCTCTGTGTCCCCAGTCCATACACCCACCTCTCTGTGTCCCCAGTCCCTACACCCCCCGTCTCTGTGTCCCCAACCCTTACACCCTCCGTCTCTGTGTCCCCCAGTCCCTACACCCCCCGTCTCTGTATCCCCAACCACTACACCCCCAGTCTCTGTGTCCCCAGTCCCTACACCCCCCTGTCTCTGTGTCCCCAGTCCCTACTCCCCCCGTCTCTGTGTCCCCAGCCCCTACACCCCTCCGTCTCTGTGCCACAGTCCTCCTATACCCTCCGTCTCTGTGCCCCCAGTCCCTACATCCCCTGTCTCTGTGTCCCCAGTCCGTACACGCCCCGTGTCTGTGTCCCCAATCCCTACACCCCCCGTCTCTGTGCCCCCAGTCCCTACAACCCCCGTCTCTGTCTCCCCAGCCCCTGCACTCCCTGTCTCTGTGACCCCAGCCCCTAAACTCCGTCTCTGTGCCCCCAGTTCCTACTCCCCCTGTCTCTGTGTCCCCAGTCCCTACACACCCCATATCTGTGCCCCAGTCCCTACACCCTCCGTCTCAGTGTCCCCTGTCCCTACCACACCCCGTCTCTGTGTCCCCAGTCCCTACACCCCCTGTCTCTGTGTCCCCTGTCCCCTACACCCCCCGTCTCTTGTGTCCCCAGTCCCTACACCCCCTGTCTCTGTGTCCCCAGCCCCAACACCCCCCGTCTCTGTTCCCCAGTCCATACACCCACTGTCTCTGTGTCCCCAGACCCTACACCCCCAGTCTCTCTGTCCCCAGTCCATACATCCCCCTGTCTCTGTGCCCCCAGTCCCAACACCCCACTGTCTCTGTGTCGCCAGTCCCTATTTTCCCTGTCTCTGTGTCCCCAGCCCCTACACACACCGTCTCTGTGTCCCCAGTCCCTACACCCCCCGTCTCTGTGCCCCCAGCCCCGACACACCCCGTCTCTGTGTCTCCAGTCCCTACACACCCCGTCTTTGAGTCCCCAGTCCCGACACCCCCCCGTCTCTGTGTCCTCAGTCCCTACACCCACAGTCTCTGTGCCCCCAGACCCTACACACCCTGTCTCTGTGTCCCCAGTCCCTACACCCGCCGTCTCTGTGCCCCCAGTCCCTACACCCACGTCTCTGTGTCCCCAGTCCCTACACACCCTGTCTCTGTGCCCCCAGTCCCTACACACTCCGTCTCTGTGTCCCCAGCCCCTACACCCTCCGTTTCTGTGTCCCCAGCCCCTACACCCCCTGTCTCTGTGTCCCCAGTCCCTACACACACCGTCTCTCTGTCCCCAGTCCCTACACCCCCCCATCTCTGTGTCCCCAGCCCCTACACACCCCGTCTCTGTGTCCCCAGCCCCTACACCCTCCATCTCCGTGGCCCCAAGCCCCTACAACCCTCCCCGTCTCTGTGTCCCCAGTCCTTACACACCCCGTCTCTGTATCCCCAGTCCCTACATCCACCGTCTCTGTGTCCCCAGTCCCTACACACCCTGTCTCTGTGTCCCCAGTCCCCTACACCCCAGTCTCTGTGTCCCCACTCCCTACACCCCCCCCGTCTCTGTGTCCCCAGCCCCTACACCCCCCCGTCTGTGTGTCCCCAATCCCTACACCCTCCGTCTCAGTGTCCCCATTCCCTACACCCCCTTGTCTCTGTCTCCCCGGTCCCTACACCCCCGTCTCTGCGTCCCCAGTCCCTACACCCCCGGTCTCTGTGTCCCCAGCCCCTATACCCTCCGTCTCTGTGTCCCCAGTCCCTACACCCCCCGTCTCTGTGTCCCCAGCCACTACACCCCCCCGTCTCTGTGTCCCCAGCCACTACACCCCCCGTCTATGTTTCCCCAGTCCCTACACACCCCGTCTCTGTGTCCCCAGTCCCTACACACTCCGTCTCTGTGTCCACAGCCCCTACACCCCCGTCTCTGTGCCCCCAGTCCCTACACACCCCCGTCTCTGTGTCCCCAGCCCCTACACCCCCCGTCTCTGTGTCCCCAGCCCCTACACACCCCGTCTCTGTGTCCCCAGTCCCTACACCCCTCGTCTCTGTGTCCCCAGTCCCTACACCCCCTGTCTCTGTGTCCTCAGCCCCTACACCCCCCCGTCTCTGTGTCCCCAGTCCGTACTCCCCCTGTCTCTGTTTCCCCCAGACCCTACACCCCCCCGTCTATGTGTCCCCAGTCCCTACACACCCCGTCTCTGTGCCCCCTGTCCCTACACCCCCCCGTCTCTGTGTCCCCAGTCCCCTACACCCCCCGTCTCTGTGCCCCCAGTCCCTATACCCCCCCGTCTCTGTGTCCCCAGTCCCTACACACCTCAGTCTCTGTGTCCCCAGTCCCTACACCCCCTGTCTCTGTGGCCCCAGTCCCTACACCCCCTGTAACTGTGCCCCCAGTCCCTACACTCCGTCTCTGTGTCCCAGTCCCCTACACCCCTCCTGTCTCTGTGTCCCAGGTCCCCTCCACCCCCCCGTCTCTGTGTCCCCAGCCCCTACAACCCCCGTCTCTGTGTCCCCAGTCCCTACACCCCCTGTCTCTGTGTCCCCAGTGCCTACACACCCGTCTCTGTGCCCCCAGTCCCTACACCCCCTGTCTCTGTGTCCCGTCCCTATACCCCCCGTATCTGTGTCCCCAGTCCCTACACCCCTCCGTCTCTGTGTCCCCAGTCCCTACCACCCCCCGTCTCTGTGTCCCCAGTCCCTACACACCCTGTCCTCTGTGTCCCCAGTCCCTACACCCCCTGTCTCTGTGTCCCCAGTCCGTACACCCCCCTTCTCTGTGTCCCCAGTCCATACACCCACCTCTCTGTGTCCCCAGTCCCTACACCCCCCGTCTCTATGTCCTCAACACTTACACCCTCCGTCTCTGTGTCCCCCAGTCCCCTACACCCCCCGTCTCTGTATCCCCAACCACTACACCCCCAGTCTCTGTGTCCCCAGTCCCTACACCCCCTGTCTCTCTGTCCCCAGTCCCTACTCCCCCGTCTCTGTGTCCCCAGCCCCAACACCCTCCGTCTCTGTGCCACAGTCCCTATACCCTCCGTCTCTGTGCCCCCAGTCCCTACATCCCCTGTCTCTGTGTCCCCAGTCCCTACACGCCCCGTGTCTGTGTCCCCAGTCCCTACACCCCCCGTCTCTGTGCCCCCAGTCCCTACAACCCCCGTCTCTGTCTTCCCAGCCCCTACACTCCCTGTCTCTGTGACCCCAGCCCCTAAACTCCGTCTCTGTGCCCCCAGTTCCTACTCCCCCTGTCCTCTGTGTCCCCCAGTCCCTACACCCCCCGTCTCTGTGTCCCCAGTCCCCTACACCCCCCTGTCTCTGTGTCCCCTGTCCCTACACCCCCCGTCTCTGTGTCCCCAGTCCCTACACCCCCTGTCTCTGTGTCCCCAGCCCCTACACCCCCCGTCTCTGTTTCCCCAGTCCATACACCCACTGTCTCTGTGTCCCCAGACTCTACACCCCCCGTCTCTGTGTCCCCAGTCCATACATCCCCTGTCTCTGTGCCCCCAGTCCCAACACCCCACTGTCTCTGTGTCGCCAGACCCTACTTTCCCTGTCTCTATGTCCCCAGCCCCTACACACCCCGTCTCTGTGTCCCCAGTCCCTACACCCTCCGTCTCTGTGCCCCCAGTCCCTACACCCCCCGTCTCTGTGCCCCCAGTCCCTAAGACCCCCGTCTCTGTGTCCCCAGCCACTCCACCCCCCCGTCTCTGAGCCCCCCAGTCCCTACACCCTCCGTCTCTGTGTCCCCAGTCCCTACACCCCCCCGTCTCTGTGCCCCCAGTCCCTACACCCCCCCGTCTCTGTGTCCCCAGTCCCTACACACTCCCCGACTCTGTGTCCCAAGCCCCTACACCCTCCGTCTCTGTGTCCCCAGTCCCTACACCCCCTGTCTCTGTGTCCCCAGACCCTACACCCCCAGTCTCTGTGCCCCCTGTCCCTACACCCCCCGTCTCTGTGTCCCCAGTCCCTACACCCCCTGTCTCTGTGTCCCCAGCCTCTACACCCCCTGTCTCTGTGTCCCCAGTACCTACACCCCCCGTCTCAGTCGCCAGTCCCTACACCCACCCTCTGTGTCCCCAGTCCCTACAGCCCCCGTCTCTGTGTCCCCAGCCCCTACACCCTCCGTCTCTGTGCCCCAGCCCCCTACACCCCCTGTCTCTGTGTCCCCAGTCCCTACACCACCCGTCTCTGTGTCCCCAGTCCCTACACCTCCCGTCTCTGTGCCCCCAGTCCCTACACCCCCGTCTCCTGTGTCCCCAGTCCCTACACACCGTCTCTGTGCCCCCAGTCCCTACACACCTCCGTCTCTGTGTCCCCAGCCCCTACACCCCTCCGTCTCTGTGTCCCCAGCCCCTACACCCTCTGTCTCTGTGTCCCCAGTCCCTACACACACCGTCTCTCTGTCCCCAGTCCCTACACCCCCCGTCTCTGTGTCCCCAGCCCCTACACACCCCGTCTCTGTGTCCCCAGCCCCTACACCCCTCCATCTCCGTGGCCCCCAGCCCCTACAACCCTCCCCGTCTCTGTGTCCCCAGTCCCTACACACCCCGTCTCTGTGTCCCCAGTCCCTGCATCCACCGTCTCTGTGTCCCCAGTCCCTACACACCCTGTCTCTGTGTCCCCAGTCCCTACACCCCAGTCTCTGTGTCCCCACTCCCTACACCCCCCCGTCTCTGTGTCCCCAGCCCCTACACCCCCCCGTCTCTGTGTCCCCAATCCCTACACCCTCCGTCTCAGTGTCCCCAGTCCCTACACCCCTTGTCTCTGTCTCCCCGGTCCCTACACCCCCGTCTCTGCGTCCCCAGTCCCTACACCCCCGGTCTCTGTGTCCCCAGGCCCTACACCCCCTGTCTCTGTGTCCCCAGACACTACACCCCCAGTCTCTGTGCCCCCTGTCCCTACACCCCCTGTCTCTGTGTCCCCAGTCCCCTACACCCCCTGTCTCTGTGTCCCCAGCCCCTACACCCCCTGTCACTGTGTCCCCTGTACCTACACCCCCCCCGTCTCTGTGTCGCCAGTCCCTACACCCACCCTCTGTGTCCCCAGTCCCTACACCCCTCCGTCTCTGTGTCCCCAGCCCCTACACCCTCCGTCTCTGTGCCCCAGCCCCTACACCCCTGTCTCTGTGTCCCCCAGTCCCTACACCACCCGTCTCTGTGTCCCCAGTCCCCTACACCCCCCGTCTCTGTGCCCCCAGTCCCTACACCCCCGTCTCTGTGTCCCCAGTCCCTACACACCCTGTCTCTGTGCCCCCAGTCCCTACACACTCCGTCTCTGTGTCCCCAGCCCCTACACCCTCCGTCTCTGTGTCCCCAGCCCCTACACCCCCTGTCTCTGTGTCCCCAGTCCCTACACACATCCGTCCTCTCTGTCCCCAGTCCCTACACCCCTCGTCTCTGTGTCCCCAGCCCCTACACACCCCGTCTCTGTGTCCCCAGCCCCTACACCCTCCATCTCCGTGGCCCCCAGCCCCTACAACCCTCCCCGTCTCTGTGTCCCCAGTCCCTACACACCCCGTCTCTGTATCCCCAGTCCCTTCATCCACCGTCTCTGTGTCCCCAGTCCCTACACACCCTGTCTCTGTGTCCCCAGTCCCTACACCCCAGTCTCTGTGTCCCCACTCCCTACACCCCCCCCGTCTCTGTGTCCCCATCCTCTACACCCCCCCGTCTGTGTGTCCCCAATCCCTACACCCTCCGTCTCAGTGTCCCCAGCCCCTACACCCCTTGTCTCTGTCTCCCCGGTCCCTACACCCCCCGTCTCTGCGTCCCCAGTCCCTACACCCCCCGGTCTCTGTGTCCCCAACCCCTATACCCTCCGTCTCTGTGTCCCCAGTCCCTACACCCCACGTCTCTGTGTCCCCAGCCACTACACCCCCCGTCTCTGTTTCCCCAGTCCCTACACACCCCGTCTCTGTGTCCCCAGTCCCTACACACTCCGTCTCTGAGTCCACAGCCCCTACACCCCCGTCTCTGTGCCCCCAGTCCCTACACTCCCCCGTCTCTGTGTCCCCAGACCCTACACCCCCCGTCTCTGTGTCCCCAGTCCCTACACCCACCGTCTCTGTGCCAGCCGTCCCTACACCACCTGTCTCTGTGTCCCCAGTCCCTACACACCCTGTCTCTGTGTCCCCAGACCCTACACCCCAGTCTCTGTGTCCCCACTCCCTACACCCCCCCCGTCTCTGTGTCCCCAGCCCCTACACCCCCCGTCTCTGTGTCCCCAATCCCTGCACCCCCCGTCTCTGTGTCCCCAGTCCCTACACCCTCCGTCTCTGTGTCCCCAGTCCCTGCACCCCCCGTCTCCGTGTCCCAAGCCCCTACACCACCCGTCTCTGTGTCCCCAGTCCCTACACACCCTGTCTCTGTCTCTGTGTCCCCAGCCCCTACACCCCCCGTCTCAGTGTAAACCAGTCCCTAAACGCCCGTCTCTGTGTCCCCAGTCCCTACACCCCCTGTCTCTGTGTCCCCAGAACCTACACCCGCCGTCTCTGTGTCCCCAGTCCCTACACTCCCTGTCTCTGTGCCCCCAGCCCCTACACACCCCGTCTCTGTGTCCCCAGTCCCTAAACCCCCTGTCTCTGTGTCCCCAGCCCCTACACCCGCCTTCTCTGTGTCCCCAGTCCCTACACCCCCCGTCTCTGTGTCCCCAGCCCTTACACACCCCATCTCTGTGTCCCCAGTCCCTACACCCCCTCGTCTCTGTGTCCCCAGTCCCTACACCCCCTGTCTCTGTGTCCTCAGCGCCTACACCCCCCCGTCTCTGTGTCCTCAGTCCCTACACCCCTTGTCTCTGTGTCCCCAGCCCCTACACCCCCCGTCTATGTGTCCCCAGTCCCTACACACCCCGTCTCTGTGCCCCCTGTCCCTACACACCCCGTCTCTGTGTCCCCAGTTCCTACACTCCACGTCTCTGTGCCCCCAGCCCCTACACCCCCCGTCTCTGTGCCCCCAGTCCCTATACCCCCCGTCTCTGTGTCCCCAGTCCCTACACACCTCAGTCTCTGTGTCCCCAGTCCCTACACCACCTATCTCTGTGTCCCCAGTCCCTACACCCCCTGTAACTGTGCCCCCAGTCCCTACACTCCGTCTCTGTGCCCCAGTCCCTACACCCCCTGTCTCTGTGTCCCCAGTCCCTCCACCCCCCGTCTCTGTGTCCCCAGCACCTACAACCCCCGTCTCTGTGTCCCCAGTCCCTACACCCCCTGTCTCTGTGTCCCCAGTGCCTACACACCCGTCTCTGTGCCCCCAGTCCCTACACCCCCTGTCTCTGTGTCCCGTCCCTATACCCCCCGTATCTGTGTCCCCAGTCCCTACACCCCCTGTCTCTGAGTCCCCAGTCCCTACACACCCTGTCTCTGTGCCCCCAGTCCCTACACCCCTCCGTCTCTGTGTCCCCAGTCCCTACACCCCCCGGCTCTGTGTCCCCAGTCCCTACACACCCTGTCTCTGTGTCCCCAGTCCATACACCCCCTGTCTCTGTGTCCCCAGTCCCTACACCCCCCTTCTCTGTTTCCCCAGTCCATACACCCACTGTCTCTGTGTCCCCAGACCCTACACCCCCCGTCTCTGTGTCCCCAGTCCCTACACCCCCCGTCTCTGTGTCCCCAACCCTTACACCCTCCGTCTCTGTGTCCCCAGTCCCTACACCCCCCGTCTCTGTATCCCCAACCACTACACCCCCAGTCTCTGTGTCCCCAGTCCCTACACCCCCTGTCTCTGTGTCCCCAGTCCCTACTCCCCCCGTCTCTGTGTCCCCAGCCCCTACACCCTCCGTCTCTGTGCCACAGTCCCTATACCCTCCGTCTCTGTGCCCCCAGTCCCTACATCCCCTGTCTCTGTGTCCCCAGTCCCTACACGCCCCGTGTCTGTGTCCCCAGTCCCTACACCCCCCGTCTCTGTGCCCCCAGTCCCCACAACCCCCGTCTCTGTCTCCCCAGCCCCAGTTCCTACTCCCCCTGTCTCTGTGTCCCCAGTCCCTACACACCCCGTATCTGTGTCCCCAGTCCCTACACCCTCCGTCTCAGTGTCCCTGTCCCTACACCCCCCGTCTCTGTGTCCCCAGTCCCTACACCCCCTGTCTCTGTGTCCCCTGTCCCTACACCCCCCGTCTCTGTGTCCCCCAGTCCCTACACCCCCTGTCTCTGTGTCCCCAGCCCCTACACCCCCCGTCTCTGTTTCCCCAGTCCATACACCCACTGTCTCTGTGTCTCCAGACCCTACACCCCCCGTCTCTGTGTCCCCAGTCCATACATCCCCTGTCTCTGTGCCCCCAGTCCCAACACCCCACTGTCTCTGTGTCGCCAGTCCCTACTTTCCCTGTCTCTGTGTCCCCAGCCACTACACACCCCGTCTCTGTGTCCCCAATCCCTACAACCCCCGTCTCTGTGCCCCCAGCCCCGACACACCCCCTCTGTGTGTCTCCAGTCCCTACACACCCCGTCTTTGTGTCCCCAGTCCCTACACCCTCCGTCTCTGTGTCCTCAGTCCCTACACCCACAGTCTCTGTGCCCCCAGACCCTACACACACTGTCTCTGTGTCCCCAGTCCCTACACCCCCATTCTCTGTGTCCCCAGCCGCTACACCCTCCGTCTCTGTGTCCCCAGTCCCTACACCCACCGTCTCCGTGTCCCCAGCCGCTACACACTCCGTCTCTGTGTCCCCAGTCCCTACACCCTCCGTCTCTGTGCCCCCAGTCCCTACACCCCCCGTCTCTGTGCCCCCAGTCCCTAAACCCCCCGTCTCTGTGTCCCCAGCCCCTCCACCCCCCCCGTCTCTGAGCCCCCAGTCCCTACACCCTCCGTCTCTGTGTCCCCAGTCCCTACACCCCCCGTCTCTGTGTCCCCAGTCCCTACAACCCCCCCGACTCTGTGTCCCAAGCCCCTACACCCTCCGTCTCTGTGTCCCCAGTCCCTACACCCCCTGTCTCTGTGTCCCCAGACCCTACACCCCCAGTCTCTGTGCCCCCTGTCCCCTACACCCCCCGTCTCTGTGTCCCCAGTCCCTACACCCCCTGTCTCTGAGTCCCCAGCCCCTACAACCCCTGTCTCTGTGTCCCCTGTCCCTACACCCCCCGTCTCTGTGTCCCCAGTCCCTACACCCCCTGTCTCTGTGTCCCCAGCCCCTACACCCCCCGTCTCTGTTTCCCCAGTCCATACACCCACTGTCTCTGTGTCCCCAGACCCTACACCCCCAGTCTCTCTGTCCCCAGTCCATACATCCCCTGTCTCTGTGCCCCCAGTCCCAACACCCAACTGTCTCTGTGTCGCCAGTCCCTATTTTCCCTGTCTCTGTGTCCCCAGCCCCTACACACACCGTCTCTGTGTCCCCAGTCCCTACACCCCCCGTCTCTGTGCCCCCAGCCCCGACACACCCCGTCTCTGTGTCTCCAGTCCCTACACACCCCGTCTTTGTGTCCCCAGTCCCGACACCCCCCGTCTCTGTGTCCTCAGTACCTACACCCACAGTCTCTGTGCCCCCAGACCCTACACACTCTGTCTCTGTGTCCCCAGTCCCTACACCCCCCGTCTCTGTGTCCCCAGCCGCTACACCCTCCGTCTCGGTGTCCCCAGTCCCTACACCCCCCGTCTCCGTGTCCCCAGCCGCTACACCCTCCGTCTCTGTGTCCCCAGTCCCTGCACCCTCCGTCTCTGTGCCCCCAGTCCCTACACCCCCCGTCTCTGTGCCCCCAGTCCCTAAACCCCCGTCTCTGTGTCCCCAGCCCCTCCACCCCCCCGTCTCTGAGCCCCCAGTCCCTACAACCTCCGTCTCTGTGTCCCCAGTCCCTACACCCCCCGTCTCTGTGCCCCCAGTCCCTACACCCCCCGTCTCTGTGTCCCCAGTCCCTACACCCCCCGACTCTGTGTCCCAAGCCCCTACACCCTCCGTCTCTGTGTCCCCAGTCCCTACACCCCCTGTCTCTGTGTCCCCAGACCCTACACCCCCAGTCTCTGTGCCCCCTGTCCCTACACCCCCCGTCTCTGTGTCCCCAGTCCCTACACCCCCTGTCTCTGTGTCCCCAGCCCCTACACCCCCTGTCTCTGTGTCCCCAGTACCTACACCCCCCGTCTCTGTGTCGCCAGTCCCTACACCCACCCTCTGTGTCCCCAGTCTCTACACCCCCCGTCTCTGTGTCCCCAGCCCCTACACCCTCCGTCTCTGTGCCCCAGCCCCTACACCCCTGTCTCAGTGTCCCCAGTCCCTACACCCCCCGTCTCTGTGTCCCCAGTCCCTACACCCCCCGTCTCTGTGCCCCCAGTCCCTACAACCCCGTCTCTGTGTCCCCAGTCCCTACACACCCTGTCTCTGTGCCCCCAGTCCCTACACACTCCGTCTCTGTGTCCACAGCCCCTACACCCTCCGTCTCTGTGTCCCCAGCCCCTACACACCCTGTCTCTGTGTCCCCAGTCCCTACACACACCGTCTCTCTGTCCCCAGTCCCTACACCCCCCGTCTCTGTGTCCCCAGCCCCTACACACCCGGTCTCTGTGTCCCCAGCCCCTACACCCTCCATCTCCGTGGCCCCAAGACCCTACAACCCTCCCCGTCTCTGTGTCCCCAGTCCCTACACACCCCGTCTCTGTATCCCCAGTCCCTACATCCACCGTCTCTGTGTCCCCAGTCCCTACACACCCTGTCTCTGTGTCCCCAGTCCCTACACCCCAGTCTCTGTGTCCCCACTCCCTACACCCACCCCGTCTCTGTGTCCCCAGCCCCTACACCCCCCGTCTGTGTGTCCCCAATCCCTACACCCTCCGTCTCAGTGTCCCCAGTCCCTACACCCCTTGTCTCTGTCTCCCCGGTCCCTACACCCCCGTCTCTGCGTCCCCAGTCCCTACACCCCCGGTCTCTGTGTCCCCAACCCCTATACCCTCCGTCTCTGTGTCCCCAGTCCCTACACCCCCCGTCTCTGTGTCCCCAGCCACTACACCCCCCGTCTCTGTGTCCCCAGCCACTACACCCCCCGTCTCTGTTTCCCCAGTCCCTACACACCCCGTCTCTGTGTCCCCAGTCCCTACACACTCCGTCTCTGTGTCCACAGCCCCTACACCCCCGTCTCTGTGCCCCCAGTCCCTACACACCCCCGTCTCTGTGTCCCCAAACCCTACACCCCCCGTCTCTGTGTCCCCAGTCCCTACACCCACCATCTCTGTGCCAGCCGTCCCTACACCACCTGTCTCTGTGTCCCCAGTCCCTACACACCCTGTCTCTGTGTCCCCAGTCCCTACACCCCAGTCTCTGTGTCCCCACTCCCTACACCCCCCCCCGTCTCTGTGTCCCCAGCCCCTACACCCCCCGTCTCTGTGTCCCCAGCCCCTACACACCCCGTCTCTGTGTCCCCAGTCCCTACACCCCCTCGTCTCTGTGTCCCCAGTCCCTACACCCCCTGTCTCTGTGTCCTCAGCCCCTACACCCCCCTGTCTCTGTGTCCCCAGTCCCTACACCCCCTGTCTCTGTGTCCCCAGCCCCTACACCCCCCGTCTATGTGTCCCCAGTCCCTACACACCCCGTGTCTGTGCCCCCTGTCCCTACACCTCCCGTCTCTGTGTCCCCAGTTCCTACACTCCACGTCTCTGTGCCCCCAGCCCCTACACCCCCCGTCTCTGTGCCCCCAGTCCCTATACCCCCCGTCTCTGTGTCCCCAGTCCCTACACACCTCAGTCTCTGTGTCCCCAGTCCCTACACCCCCTGTCTCTGTGTCCCCAGTCCCTACACCCCCTGTAACTGTGCCCCCAGTCCCTACACTCCGTCTCTGTGCCCCAGTCCCTACACCCCCTGTCTCTGTGTCCCCAGTCCCTCCACCCCCCGTCTCTGTGTCCCCAGCCCCTACAACCCCGTCTCTGTGTCCCCAGTCCCTACACCCCCTGTCTCTGTGTCCCCAGTGCCTACACACCCGTCTCTGTGCCCCCAGTCCCTACACCCCCTGTCTCTGTGTCCCGTCTCTATACCCCCCGTATCTGTGTCCCCAGTCCCTACACCCCCTGTCTCTGAGTCCCCAGTCCCTACACACCCTGTCTCTGTGCCCCCAGTCCCTACACACCCTGTCTCTGTGCCCCCAGTCCCTACACCCCTCCGTCTCTGTGTCCCCAGTCCCTACACCCCCCGTCTCTGTGTCCCCAGTCCCTACACACCCTGTCTCTGTGTCCCCAGTCCCTACACCCCTTGTCTCTGTGTCCCCAGTCCCTACACCCTCCTTCTCTGTTTCCCCAGTCCATACACCCACTGTCTCTGTGTCCCCAGACCCTACACCCCCCGTCTCTGTGTCCCCAGTCCATACACCCACCTCTCTGTGTCCCCAGTCCCTACACCCCCCGTCTCTATGTCCCCAACCCTTACACCCTCCGTCTCTGTGTCCCCAGTCCCAACACCCCCCGTCTCTGTATCCCCAACCACTACACCCCCAGTCTCTGTGTCCCCAGTCCCTACACCCCCTGTCTCTGTGTCCCCAGTCCCTACTCCCCCCGTCTCTGTGTCCACAGCCCCAACACCCTCCGTCTCTGTGCCACAGTCCCTATACCCTCCGTCTCTGTGCCCCCAGTCCCTACATCCCCTGTCTCTGTGTCCCCAGTCCCTACACGCCCCGTGTCTGTGTCCCCAGTCCCTACACCCCCCGTCTCTGTGCCCCCAGTCCCTACAACCCCCGTCTCTGTCTTCCCAGCCCCTACACTCCCTGTCTCTGTGACCCCAGCCCCTAAACTCCGTCTCTGTGCCCCCAGTTCCTACTCCCCCAGTCTCTGTGTCCCCAGTCCCTACACCCCCCGTCTCTGTGTCCCCAGTCCCTACACCCCCTGTCTCTGTGTCCCCTGTCCCTACACCCCCCGTCTCTGTGTCCCCAGTCCCTACACCCCCTGTCTCTGTGTCCCCAGCCCCTACACCCCCCGTCTCTGTTTCCCCAGTCCATACACCCACTGTCTCTGTGTCCCCAGACCCTACACCCCCCGTCTCTGTGTCCCCAGTCCATACATCCCCTGTCTCTGTGCCCCCAGTCCCAACACCCCACTGTCTCTGTGTCGCCAGACCCTACACCCTCCGTCTCTGTGCCCCCAGTCCCTACACCCCCCGTCTCTGTGCCCCCAGTCCCTAAGCCCCCCGTCTCTGTGTCCCCAGCCCCTCCACCCCCCCGTCTCTGTGTCCCCAGTCCCTACACCCCCCGTCTCTGTTTCCCCAGTCCCTACACACCCCGTCTCTGTGTCCCCAGTCCCTACACCCCCTGTCTCTGTGTCCCCAGACCCTACACCCCCAGTCTCTGTGCCCCCTGTCCCTACACCCCCCGTCTCTGTGTCCCCAGTCCCTACACCCCCTGTCTCTGTGTCCCCAGCCCCTACACCCCCTGTCTCTGTGTCCCCTGTACCTACACCCCCCCGTCTCTGTGTCGCCAGTCCCTACACCCCCCGTCTCTGTGTCCCCAGTCCCTACACCCCCCGTCTCTGTGTCCCCAGTCCCTACACACCCTGTCTCTGTGTCCCCAGTCCCTACACCCCCTGTCTCTGTGTCCCCAGTCCGTACACCCCCCTTCTCTGTTTCCCCAGTCCATACACCCACTGTCTCTGTGTCCCCAGACCCTACACCATCCGTCTCTGTGTCCCCAGTCCATACACCCACCTCTCTGTGTCCCCAGTCCCTACACCCCCCGTCTCTATGTCCTCAACCCTTACACCCTCCGTCTCTGTGTCCCCAGTCCCTACACCCCCCGTCTCTGTATCCCCAACCACTACACCCCCAGTCTCTGTGTCCCCAGTCCCTACACCCCCTGTCTCTCTGTCCCCAGTCCCTACTCCCCCCGTCTCTGTGTCCCCAGCCCCAACACCCTCCGTCTCTGTGCCACAGTCCCTATACCCTCCGTCTCTGTGCCCCCAGTCCCTACATCCCCTGTCTCTGTGTCCCCAGTCCCTACACGCCCCGTGTCTGTGTCCCCAGTCCCTACACCCCCCGTCTCTGTGCCCCCAGTCCCTACAACCCCCGTCTCTGTCTTCCCAGCCCCTACACTCCCTGTCTCTGTGACCCCAGCCCCTAAACTCCGTCTCTGTGCCCCCAGTTCCTACTCCCCCTGTCTCTGTGTCCCCAGTCCCTACACCCCCCGTCTCTGTGTCCCCAGTCCCTACACCCCCTGTCTCTGTGTCCCCTGTCCCTACACCCCCCGTCTCTGTGTCCCCAGTCCCTACACCCCCTGTCTCTGTGTCCCCAGCCCCTACACCCCCCGTCTCTGTTTCCCCAGTCCATACACCCACTGTCTCTGTGTCCCCAGACCCTACACCCCCCGTCTCTGTGTCCCCAGTCCCTACATCCCCTGTCTCTGTGCCCCCAGTCCCAACACCCCACTGTCTCTGTGTCGCCAGACCCTACTTTCCCTGTCTCTATGTCCCCAGCCCCTACACTCCCCGTCTCTGTGTCCCCAGTCCCTACACCCTCCGTCTCTGTGCCCCCAGTCCCTACACCCCCCGTCTCTGTGCCCCCAGTCCCTAAGACCCCCGTCTCTGTGTCCCCAGCCCCTCCACCCCCCCGTCTCTGAGCCCCCAGTCCCTACACCCTCCGTCTCTGTGTCCCCAGTCCCTACACCCCCCGTCTCTGTGCCGCCAGTCCCTACACCCCCCGTCTCTGTGTCCCCAGTCCCTACACACCCCGACTCTGTGTCCCAAGCCCCTACACCCTCCGTCTCTGTGTCCCCAGTCCCTACACCCCCTGTCTCTGTGTCCCCAGACCCTACACCCCCAGTCTCTGTGCCCCCTGTCCCTACACCCCCCGTCTCTGTGTCCCCAGTCCCTACACCCCCTGTCTCTGTGTCCCCAGCCCCTACACCCCCTGTCTCTGTGTCCCCAGTACCTACACCCCCCCGTCTCTGTCGCCAGTCCCTACACCCACCCTCTGTGTCCCCAGTCCCTACACCCCCCGTCTCTGTGTCCCCAGCCCCTACACCCTCCGTCTCTGTGCCCCAGCCCCTACACCCCTGTCTGTGTCCCCAGTCCCTACACCCCCCGTCTCTGTGTCCCCAGTCCCTACACCTCCCGTCTCTGTGCCCCCAGTCCCTACACCCCCGTCTCTGTGTCCCCAGTCCCTACACCCCCCGTCTCTGTGTCCCCAGCCCCTACACCCTCCGTCTCTGTGCCCCAGCCCCTACACCCCTGTCTGTGTCCCCAGTCCCTACACCCCCCGTCTCTGTGTCCCCAGTCCCTACACCTCCCGTCTCTGTGCCCCCAGTCCCTACACCCCCGTCTCTGTGTCCCCAGTCCCTACACACCCTGTCTCTGTGCCCCCAGTCCCTACACACTCCGTCTCTGTGTCCCCAGCCCCTACACCCTACGTCTCTGTGTCCCCAGCCCCTACACCCTCTGTCTCTGTGTCCCCAGTCCCTACACACACCGTCTCTCTGTCCCCAGTCCCTACACCCCCCGTCTCTGTGTCCCCAGCCCCTACACACCCCGTCTCTGTGTCCCCACCCCCTGCACCCTCCATCTCCGTGGCCCCCAGCCCCTACAACCCTCCCCGTCTCTGTGTCCCCAGTCCCTACACACCCCGTCTCTGTGTCCCCAGTCCCTACATCCACCGTCTCTGTGTCCCCAGTCCCTACACACCCTGTCTCTGTGTCCCCAGTCCCTACACCCCAGTCTCTGTGTCCCCACTCCCTACACCCCCCCGTCTCTGTGTCCCCAGCCCCTACACCCCCCGTCTCTGTGTCCCCAATCCCTACACCCTCCGTCTCAGTGTCCCAGTCCCTACACCCCTTGTCTCTGTCTCCCCGGTCCCTACACCCCCGTCTCTGCGTCCCCAGTCCCTACACCCCCGGTCTCTGTGTCCCCAAACCCTATACCCTCCGTCTCTGTGTCCCCAGTCCCTACACCCCCCGTCTCTGTGTCCCCAGCCACTACACCCCCCGTCTCTGTTTCCCCAGTCCCTACACACCCCGTCTCTGTGTCCCCAGGCCCTACACCCCCTGTCTCTGTGTCCCCAGACCCTACACCCCCAGTCTCTGTGCCCCCTGTCCCTACACCCCCCGTCTCTGTGTCCCCAGTCCCTACACCCCCTGTCTCTGTGTCCCCAGCCCCAACACCCCCTGTCACTGTGTCCCCTGTACCTACACCCCCCCGTCTCTGTGTCGCCAGTCCCTACACCCACCCTCTGTGTCCCCAGTCCCTACACCCCCCGTCTCTGTGTCCCCAGCCCCTACACCCTCCGTCTCTGTGCCCCAGCCCCTACACCCCTGTCTCTGTGTCCCCAGTCCCTACACCACCCGTCTCTGTGTCCCCAGTCCCTACACCCCCCGTCTCTGTGCCCCCAGTCCCTACACCCCCGTCTCTGTGTCCCCAGTCCCTACACACCCTGTCTCTGTGCCCCCAGTCCCTACACACTCCGTCTCTGTGTCCCCAGCCCCTACACCCTCCGTCTCTGTGTCTGCAGCCCCTACACCCCCTGTCTCTGTGTCCCCAGTCCCTACACACACCGTCTCTCTGTCCCCAGTCCCTACACCCCCCGTCTCTGTGTCCCCAGCCCCTATACACCCCGTCTCGGTGTCCCCAGCCCCTACACCCTCCATCTCCGTGGCCCCCAGCCCCTACAACCCTCCCCGTCTCTGTGTCCCCAGTCCCTACACACCCCGTCTCTGTATCCCCAGTCCCTTCATCCACCGTCTCTGTGTCCCCAGTCCCTACACACCCTGTCTCTGTGTCCCCAGTCCCTACACCCCAGTCTCTGTGTCCCCACTCCCTACACCCCCCCGTCTCTGTGTCCCCAGCCCCTACACCCCCCGTCTGTGTGTCCCCAATCCCTACACCCTCCGTCTCAGTGTCCCCAGTCCCTACACCCCTTGTCTCTGTCTCCCCGGTCCCTACACCCCCGTCTCTGCGTCCCCAGGCCCTACACCCCCGGTCTCTGTGTCCCCAGCCCCTATACCATCCGTCTCTGTGTCCCCAGTCCCTACACCCCACGTCTCTGTGTCCCCAGCCACTACACCCCCCGTCTCTGTTTCCCCAGTCCCTACACACCCCGTCTCTGTGTCCCCAGTCCCTACACACTCCGTCTCTGAGTCCACAGCCCCTACACCCCCGTCTCTGTGCCCCCAGTCCCTACACTCCCCCGTCTCTGTGTCCCCAGACCCTACACCCCCCGTCTCTGTGTCCCCAGTCCCTACACCCACCGTCTCTGTGCCAGCCGTCCCTACACCACCTGTCTCTGTGTCCCCAGTCCCTACACACCCTGTCTCTGTGTCCCCAGACCCTACACCCCAGTCTCTGTGTCCCCACTCCCTACACCACCCCCGTCTCTGTGTCCCCAGCCCCTACACCCCCCGTCTCTGTGTCCCCAATCCCTACACCCCCCGTCTCTGTGTCCCCAGTCCCTACACCCTCCGTCTCTGTGTCCCCAGTCCCTGCACCCCCCGTCTCCGTGTCCCAAGCCCCTACACCACCCGTCTCTGTGTCCCCAGTCCCTACACACCCTGTCTCTGTCTCTGTGTCCCCAGCCCCTACACCCCCCGTCTCAGTGTAAACCAGTCCCTAAACGCCCGTCTCTGTGTCCCCAGTCCCTACACCCCCTGTCTCTGTGTCCCCAGAACCTACACCCGCCGTCTCTGTGTCCCAGTCCCTACACTCCCTGTCTCTGTGCCCCCAGCCCCTACACACCCCGTCTCTGTGTCCCCAGTCCTTAAACCCCCTGTCTCTGTGTCCCCAGCCCCTACACCCGCCTTCTCTGTGTCCCCAGTCCCTACACCCCCCGTCTCTGTGTCCCCAGCCCTTACACACCCCATCTCTGTGTCCCCAGTCCCTACACCCCCTCGTCTCTGTGTCCCCAGTCCCTACACCCCCTGTCTCTGTGTCCTCAGCGCCTACACCCCCCCGTCTCTGTGTCCTCAGTCCCTACACCCCTTGTCTCTGTGTCCCCAGCCCCTACACCCCCCGTCTATGTGTCCCCAGTCCCTACACACCCCGTCTCTGTGCCCACTGTCCCTACACACCCCGTCTCTGTGTCCCCAGTTCCTACACTCCACGTCTCTGTGCCCCCAGCCCCTACACCCGCCGTCTCTGTGCCCCCAGTCCCTATACCCCCCGTCTCTGTGTCCCCAGTACCTACACACCTCAGTCTCTGTGTCCCCAGTCCCTACACCCCCTATCTCTGTGTCCCCAGTCCCTACACCCCCTGTAACTGTGCCCCCAGTCCCTACACTCCGTCTCTGTGCCCCAGTCCCTACACCCCCTGTCTCTGTGTCCCCAGTCCCTCCACCCCCCGTCTCTGTGTCCCCAGCCCCTACAACCCCCGTCTCTGTGTCCCCAGTCCCTACACCCCCTGTCGCTGTGTCCCCAGACCCTACACCCCCAGTCTCTGTGCCCCCTGTCCCTACACCCCCTGTCTCTGTGTCCCCAGCCCCTACACCCCCTGTCTCTGTGTCCCCAGTACCTACACCCCCCGTCTCTGTCGCCAGTCCCTACACCCACCCTCTGTGTCCCCAGTCCCTACACCCCCCGTCTCTGTGTCCCCAGCCCCTACACCCTCCGTCTCTGTGCCCCAGCCCCTACACCCCTGTCTCTGTGTCCCCAGTCCCTACACCCCCCGTCTCTGTGTCCCCAGTCCCTACACCTCCCGTCTCTGTGCCCCCAGTCCCTACACCCCCGTCTCTGTGTCCCCAGTCCCTACACACCCTGTCTCTGTGCCCCCAGTCCCTACACACTCCGTCTCTGTGTCCCCAGCCCCTACACCCTCTGTCTCTGTGTCCCCAGTCCCTACACACACCGTCTCTCTGTCCCCAGTCCCTACACCCCCCGTCTCTGTGTCCCCAGCCCCTACACACCCCGTCTCTGTGTCCCCAGCCCCTGCACCCTCCATCTCCGTGGCCCCCAGCCCCTACAACCCTCCCCGTCTCTGTGTCCCCAGTCCCTACACACCCCGTCTCTGTGTCCCCAGTCCCTACATCCACCGTCTCTGTGTCCCCAGTCCCTACACACCCTGTCTCTGTGTCCCCAGTCCCTACACCCCAGTCTCTGTGTCCCCACTCCCTACACCCCCCCGTCTCTGTGTCCCCAGCCCCTACACCCCCCGTCTCTGTGTCCCCAATCCCTACACCCTCCGTCTCAGTGTCCCCAGTCCCTACACCCCTTGTCTCTGTCTCCCCGGTCCCTACACCCCCGTCTCTGCGTCCCCAGTCCCTACACCCCCGGTCTCTGTGTCCCCAAACCCTATACCCTCCGTCTCTGTGTCCCCAGTCCCTACACCCCCCGTCTCTGTGTCCCCAGCCACTACACCCCCCGTCTCTGTTTCCCCAGTCCCTACACACCCCGTCTCTGTGTCCCCAGGCCCTACACCCCCTGTCTCTGTGTCCCCAGACCCTACACCCCCAGTCTCTGTGCCCCCTGTCCCTACACCCCCCGTCTCTGTGTCCCCAGTCCCTACACCCCCTGTCTCTGTGTCCCCAGCCCCAACACCCCCTGTCACTGTGTCCCCTGTACCTACACCCCCCCGTCTCTGTGTCGCCAGTCCCTACACCCACCCTCTGTGTCCCCAGTCCCTACACCCCCCGTCTCTGTGTCCCCAGCCCCTACACCCTCCGTCTCTGTGCCCCAGCCCCTACACCCCTGTCTCTGTGTCCCCAGTCCCTACACCACCCGTCTCTGTGTCCCCAGTCCCTACACCCCCCGTCTCTGTGCCCCCAGTCCCTACACCCCCGTCTCTGTGTCCCCAGTCCCTACACCCCCTGTCTCTGTGTCCCCAGTCCGTACACCCCCCTTCTCTGTTTCCCCAGTCCATACACCCACTGTCTCTGTGTCCCCAGACCCTACACCATCCGTCTCTGTGTCCCCAGTCCATACACCCACCTCTCTGTGTCCCCAGTCCCTACACCCCCCGTCTCTATGTCCTCAACCCTTACACCCTCCGTCTCTGTGTCCCCAGTCCCTACACCCCCCGTCTCTGTATCCCCAACCACTACACCCCCAGTCTCTGTGTCCCCAGTCCCTACACCCCCTGTCTCTCTGTCCCCAGTCCCTACTCCCCCCGTCTCTGTGTCCCCAGCCCCAACACCCTCCGTCTCTGTGCCACAGTCCCTATACCCTCCGTCTCTGTGCCCCCAGTCCCTACATCCCCTGTCTCTGTGTCCCCAGTCCCTACACGCCCCGTGTCTGTATCCCCAGTCCCTACACCCCCCGTCTCTGTGCCCCCAGTCCCTACAACCCCCGTCTCTGTCTTCCCAGCCCCTACACTCCCTGTCTCTGTGACCCCAGCCCCTAAACTCCGTCTCTGTGCCCCCAGTTCCTACTCCCCCTGTCTCTGTGTCCCCAGTCCCTACACCCCCCGTCTCTGTGTCCCCAGTCCCTACACCCCCTGTCTCTGTGTCCCCTGTCCCTACACCCCCCGTCTCTGTGTCCCCAGTCCCTACACCCCCTGTCTCTGTGTCCCCAGCCCCTACACCCCCCGTCTCTGTTTCCCCAGTCCATACACCCACTGTCTCTGTGTCCCCAGACCCTACACCCCCCGTCTCTGTGTCCCCAGTCCCTACATCCCCTGTCTCTGTGCCCCCAGTCCCAACACCCCACTGTCTCTGTGTCGCCAGACCCTACTTTCCCTGTCTCTATGTCCCCAGCCCCTACACTCCCCGTCTCTGTGTCCCCAGTCCCTACACCCTCCGTCTCTGTGCCCCCAGTCCCTACACCCCCCGTCTCTGTGCCCCCAGTCCCTAAGACCCCCGTCTCTGTGTCCCCAGCCCCTCCACCCCCCCGTCTCTGAGCCCCCAGTCCCTACACCCTCCGTCTCTGTGTCCCCAGTCCCTACACCCCCCGTCTCTGTGCCGCCAGTCCCTACACCCCCCGTCTCTGTGTCCCCAGTCCCTACACACCCCACTCTGTGTCCCAAGCCCCTACACCCTCCGTCTCTGTGTCCCCAGTCCCTACACCCCCTGTCTCTGTGTCCCCAGACCCTACACCCCCAGTCTCTGTGCCCCCTGTCCCTACACCCCCCGTCTCTGTGTCCCCAGTCCCTACACCCCCTGTCTCTGTGTCCCCAGCCCCTACACCCCCTGTCTCTGTGTCCCCAGTACCTACACCCCCCGTCTCTGTCGCCAGTCCCTACACCCACCCTCTGTGTCCCCAGTCCCTACACCCCCCGTCTCTGTGTCCCCAGCCCCTACACCCTCCGTCTCTGTGCCCCAGCCCCTACACCCCTGTCTGTGTCCCCAGTCCCTACACCCCCCGTCTCTGTGTCCCCAGTCCCTACACCTCCCGTCTCTGTGCCCCCAGTCCCTACACCCCCGTCTCTGTGTCCCCAGTCCCTACACACCCTGTCTCTGTGCCCCCAGTCCCTACACACTCCGTCTCTGTGTCCCCAGCCCCTACACCCTCCGTCTCTGTGTCCCCAGCCCCTACACCCTCTGTCTCTGTGTCCCCAGTCCCTACACACACCGTCTCTCTGTCCCCAGTCCCTACACCCCCCGTCTCTGTGTCCCCAGCCCCTACACACCCCGTCTCTGTGTCCCCACCCCCTGCACCCTCCATCTCCGTGGCCCCCAGCCCCTACAACCCTCCCCGTCTCTGTGTCCCCAGTCCCTACACACCCCGTCTCTGTGTCCCCAGTCCCTACATCCACCGTCTCTGTGTCCCCAGTCCCTACACACCCTGTCTCTGTGTCCCCAGTCCCTACACCCCAGTCTCTGTGTCCCCACTCCCTACACCCCCCCGTCTCTGTGTCCCCAGCCCCTACACCCCCCGTCTCTGTGTCCCCAATCCCTACACCCTCCGTCTCAGTGTCCCCAGTCCCTACACCCCTTGTCTCTGTCTCCCCGGTCCCTACACCCCCGTCTCTGCGTCCCCAGTCCCTACACCCCCGGTCTCTGTGTCCCCAAACCCTATACCCTCCGTCTCTGTGTCCCCAGTCCCTACACCCCCCGTCTCTGTGTCCCCAGCCACTACAACCCCCGTCTCTGTTTCCCCAGTCCCTACACACCCCGTCTCTGTGTCCCCAGGCCCTACACCCCCTGTCTCTGTGTCCCCAGACCCTACACCCCCAGTCTCTGTGCCCCCTGTCCCTACACCCCCCGTCTCTGTGTCCCCAGTCCCTACACCCCCTGTCTCTGTGTCCCCAGCCCCAACACCCCCTGTCACTGTGTCCCCTGTACCTACACCCCCCCGTCTCTGTGTCGCCAGTCCCTACACCCACCCTCTGTGTCCCCAGTCCCTACACCCCCCGTCTCTGTGTCCCCAGCCCCTACACCCTCCGTCTCTGTGCCCCAGCCCCTACACCCCTGTCTCTGTGTCCCCAGTCCCTACACCACCCGTCTCTGTGTCCCCAGTCCCTACACCCCCCGTCTCTGTGCCCCCAGTCCCTACACCCCCGTCTCTGTGTCCCCAGTCCCTACACACCCTGTCTCTGTGCCCCCAGTCCCTACACACTCCGTCTCTGTGTCCCCAGCCCCTACACCCTCCGTCTCTGTGTCTGCAGCCCCTACACCCCCTGTCTCTGTGTCCCCAGTCCCTACACACACCGTCTCTCTGTCCCCAGTCCCTACACCCCCCGTCTCTGTGTCCCCAGCCCCTATACACCCCGTCTCGGTGTCCCCAGCCCCTACACCCTCCATCTCCGTGGCCCCCAGCCCCTACAACCCTCCCCGTCTCTGTGTCCCCAGTCCCTACACACCCCGTCTCTGTATCCCCAGTCCCTTCATCCACCGTCTCTGTGTCCCCAGTCCCTACACACCCTGTCTCTGTGTCCCCAGTCCCTACACCCCAGTCTCTGTGTCCCCACTCCCTACACCCCCCCGTCTCTGTGTCCCCAGCCCCTACACCCCCCGTCTGTGTGTCCCCAATCCCTACACCCTCCGTCTCAGTGTCCCCAGTCCCTACACCCCTTGTCTCTGTCTCCCCGGTCCCTACACCCCCGTCTCTGCGTCCCCAGGCCCTACACCCCCGGTCTCTGTGTCCCCAGCCCCTATACCATCCGTCTCTGTGTCCCCAGTCCCTACACCCCACGTCTCTGTGTCCCCAGCCACTACACCCCCCGTCTCTGTTTCCCCAGTCCCTACACACCCCGTCTCTGTGTCCCCAGTCCCTACACACTCCGTCTCTGAGTCCACAGCTCCTACACCCCCGTCTCTGTGCCCCCAGTCCCTACACTCCCCCGTCTCTGTGTCCCCAGACCCTACACCCCCCGTCTCTGTGTCCCCAGTCCCTACACCCACCGTCTCTGTGCCAGCCGTCCCTACACCACCTGTCTCTGTGTCCCCAGTCCCTACACACCCTGTCTCTGTGTCCCCAGACCCTACACCCCAGTCTCTGTGTCCCCACTCCCTACACCACCCCCGTCTCTGTGTCCCCAGCCCCTACACCCCCCGTCTCTGTGTCCCCAATCCCTACACCCCCCGTCTCTGTGTCCCCAGTCCCTACACCCTCCGTCTCTGTGTCCCCAGTCCCTCCACCCCCCGTCTCCGTGTCCCAAGCCCCTACACCACCCGTCTCTGTGTCCCCAGTCCCTACACACCCTGTCTCTGTCTCTGTGTCCCCAGCCCCTACACCCCCCGTCTCAGTGTAAACCAGTCCCTAAACGCCCGTCTCTGTGTCCCCAGTCCCTACACCCCCTGTCTCTGTGTCCCCAGAACCTACACCCGCCGTCTCTGTGTCCCCAGTCCCTACACTCCCTGTCTCTGTGCCCCCAGCCCCTACACACCCCGTCTCTGTGTCCCCAGTCCTTAAACCCCCTGTCTCTGTGTCCCCAGCCCCTACACCCGCCTTCTCTGTGTCCCCAGTCCCTACACCCCCCGTCTCTGTGTCCCCAGCCCTTACACACCCCATCTCTGTGTCCCCAGTCCCTACACCCCCTCGTCTCTGTGTCCCCAGTCCCTACACCCCCTGTCTCTGTGTCCTCAGCGCCTACACCCCCCCGTCTCTGTGTCCTCAGTCCCTACACCCCTTGTCTCTGTGTCCCCAGCCCCTACACCCCCCGTCTATGTGTCCCCAGTCCCTACACACCCCGTCTCTGTGCCCACTGTCCCTACACACCCCGTCTCTGTGTCCCCAGTTCCTACACTCCACGTCTCTGTGCCCCCAGCCCCTACACCCCCCGTCTCTGTGCCCCCAGTCCCTATACCCCCCGTCTCTGTGTCCCCAGTACCTACACACCTCAGTCTCTGTGTCCCCAGTCCCTACACCCCCTATCTCTGTGTCCCCAGTCCCTACACCCCCTGTAACTGTGCCCCCAGTCCCTACACTCCGTCTCTGTGCCCCAGTCCCTACACCCCCTGTCTCTGTGTCCCCAGTCCCTCCACCCCCCGTCTCTGTGTCCCCAGCCCCTACAACCCCCGTCTCTGTGTCCCCAGTCCCTACACCCCCTGTCGCTGTGTCCCCAGACCCTAC